>NW_027499440.1:0-127695 GCF_021521415.1 Bidens hawaiensis
GTTTAGTAGAGAATTCTTTTCAGTTGTTTTAATTTTCTCTCCACATTTTGGTAACACTTCCACTTGTTTTGTCTCACTCGACTCGGATGACTTGTCCGAGTTTGATGAGACAGGACAAGGAACAGAAATCTTCACATTAGAGACAGGCTTACTCGTTTCGCCTTACTAACTTTTGGATCTTTAGTAGTTACCTTAACCGGAACTGTCTAACCAAAATCAACATCAACAGATTTCTGATTACTAGGATCATAAGTGTAGTTATGATTGTAAGGTGGTGGAACTTCATGATATCCAATTCCTCCTCTTTTAACTGGGAACCTGATCACTAACGAGGTGATCAAGTATAGCGGAGGAATTTCTAAATTGCTCAAGTTTCCTGTAAGTTCCACCACTTTCACCTGGTGATCAGCTATCTGTTTATCCCTTTCAGCTATTAGTTTGGTTTTCTCTTCTAGCACTTCATAACTAAGACCAATCACTTGAATTTTTTCAGCTAGATTTGCTTTAAGACTTCTAATATCTTTCTCACTAGCTTTATTTTTACTTTATAACTGTTTTCTCTAGCTTTAGTGAAATGATGATCTTCTTTTAGAATTTTAAATTGAGCATCCAAACTAACAAACTGATCAGTTATAGTTGTCAATTGTTTAGACAGATTTTCACACTTAGTACAAGGGAGTTGGTACTTACCTCAGAGAGCTGGTCTTTCACATCTGCCATGTAAGCTTCATTTTGAGCTTCTGCCATGTAAGCTTCATTTCCGCCAGTCTTTTTCTCACTTTCTTCAGTTACGATGTTCGCTAAATTGGCCTGTTCGAACACCTCTTCAACATGCAGATTCCAGTTGTACTCCCCATTCTGTCTGAAATCATGGCTCTATTCTCATTACCGCCCCCACTCTGTTGTGTAGACCTGTTTTGACTACGTTCTATATTTTCATTTGTGCACTCCTTCGCAAAGTGGCCATTTTGTTAACAGTTGTAACACCTAACCTTCGACCTATCAAACCCTGGTTTTTCACCAACAAACTTCCTACCGGTCTTCTTCATAAACCGTTTAACCCTTCTCACATTCATCGCCATCTGCCACTGCAGATCCATCTCTTCCAGATCATCAGCATCGATCTGATCATATCTTCATCCAAAGTTGCTGGATCAACAATCTTACCTTGAATGTAATTCTCATACGAAGCAATGAAAGATGCATAGAGAGCAACTGCTGCTCAGCAGATTTAACACTCATGGGCATCTTAGAGTAGTTGTTGTTAGGAACACTTGAAGAGAAACTACTCTTGTTGCTTGAGGTTTAGAACGCATTTGATCCTTCAGCTACAAAACACACATCACCATTCATGTTGAGAGATACATGACCTTCGTGTGTTGAGTTAGCGCCCGACTCTCCCTTTGAGTAATAGGCAGATGATTCAGACTTCGAACTTGAACTTGTGTTAACCTTTGCACCATACATTCCCGGATCTTGAACCTGATCAGTAGGTGTCTCTTTTCGAACCATGTTTAGTTCAAAAGTTCGTAGCTTGTTAACTGCTGTTTCCAAGTCATAGTCGGCAAAGTCTTTGTCTTCTCTCATCAACACAGTGTACATCTCCCATTTCGGTGGGAGAGCATCAAGAAGCTTTTCAACAATTTCATTTTCTTTGTAAGCAATTGAATAATTGCTGAGTTCTGTCATCAGATGATAATATCTAGTGATGAATCAACAACTGACTCATTCTTCAAGTATTTGAACACCGAGAATTGGGTTTTAAGTAGTTTAATCTTTGATGCACAAATTCCCACATTACCCTCAAATCGGTTTTCAAGCGCTTCCCAAAGCTCTCTGGCAGTTTTGTACTTCCTGAAGGTATGAAGAATTTCTTGTGGAAGAGCCATAGTTATTGCAGCATGAGCTTTGCTTTCTGCCTCATACATTTTCTTCTCTTCTTCTTCCATCTTATTATATTTCTTAATCTGATCACGACCCTCATACTCAGCAGTTGGTGGAATGTATCCATCTTGTGATGCACACCCACATTTTAGCATCTTGGTACTTGACATATTGTTCAAACCTATCCTTCCATGCTACAAAATTGGTTCCTTTCAGCAACTTGGTGCTTTAGTAGCTGAACCCGCTTCCACTTCCATCTTCACCAGTTCCGTAATGTTTATTGAAGTCATCTTTTACGAAACACAAAGAAACCCAAAAAAACAAAAATTTTATTCTTAACAGTACTGTAGGCGAAGTTGTGGTTAACTTCGCTTAAGTCTTAACTTCGCTCTCTTTTCTTAAATTCGCCTGATTTGGCGAAGTTGTGAATAACTTCGCTTGAGGTAAGCGAACTTGTGAAGTAGGCGAAGTTGTGGGTAACTTCGCTTAGGCGAACTTGTGAGGTAGGCGAAGTTGTGGATAACTTCGCTTAACCTTATATCTTCGCCGAAACCTACGAACAGTGACGGCAACTTCGCTTGATGAACACGATGGTTTTGCAGGTTTGATTTCTGGATTTTGCGAGGTTTGTGACGGTGTAATGGGTTGTTTATGATGATTGGAGGTGAGTAGGACACAAAAACTCGGTAAACTCGTCCCGCGAGTAGTTCAAACGGAACGATTTCTACACCTGCGTGATAATCCCGAACCACAATCACGAGCAAAAGCTCTGATACCAATATGTAGGTTCCCAGCCGGATCTACACGAGATATCTCGTTCGACATAGGTGCGGAATCCTATGTAAGACGTGACGAGCGTATAAGACGATACGGTTAAACACACGTTACAATAACCAAAGACTCGTTATATTGCAACCGTAAACACGTGATATCAATCACAAACACTGGACTCGTTACAACTCGATAACTGATTAACTCTCCCGTACTTCTCGACACAGCCGTAACCTAATGCTATATAACCACGACAACTTCGCCTGCATGTTCAGGCGAAGTTGTTCCTAACTTCGCTTGTTTCCACAAGTTCGCCTATATCAAGCGAACTTGTGATAACTTCGCTTACATACATAACATAAATCCAAACGACTCGATTACAGGACACTAGACACTGAACTACTGACATCATGTACCAACAGTGATCGAGTGTCATTGTAATCGACGTCCATGTAATCGAGCTAACTTGTAACCGACATAATGTAAGGGAACTCATTTGTAATTGAAGATTACAATGTACACGAGTCTTATGACGTGATCGGTGTGACCGAGTTACCTTATATTCGATTACATTATGAAGCCAAGTCATATTGTATGCGAACTGTGTATTCGGAGTTCCTTGTATGCGACTTATATATAAGGGATTAAGGTATGTAAATGGAATTTGCGCCATTGTAAGTGACTTGGGTCTTGTAAACAGTCTGCGTATATATATTTTGCATGCATGAGTCTTGTAGTTGATGTCCATTACAACTAAGTATTGTATGTGATGATTGTAAGCTAATGTCATTGTATGAGAGGGGGGGGGGGTCATTGTCCACAAGCTTAGAGGTGTGATCGAGTCTGGGTATTTCAAGGGCATCATCATAACCGAGCTCGAGGATATATGAGATTAAGAATTTCTAATCGATACAGCCGTGTATACGAGTATGGTGTATGTATGCGAGTGTATCAAAGTGATCAATGGTGTTAACGTATTCGAGTTTCGATGCAATCGAGTCTATAATGTATGCGAGTTATGCATGTCTACTTTGTATTGTGAGTTATGTGAATGGAATTGATTGGCCGCATGTTATGGACGTGAACAGGGATGTGATTGAGTCTAATGGGATTGGTTTGATTATATTCTAAGTCTTGTAATCTACTCTGATTGGTATGCGATGTATGTTTATATTTGTAAACGATTTCTTTTCTCTTTTTTTTTTTTTTTTGTAAACGAGTCTAAGGTAAGCGAATCTAAGGGTTGTGTGTCGAGTATCCCGAATGTAAGAGACTTCTAGATTGTAATCGAATCTCCTTATCAGCATATTGTAAGCGATTCAGCCATAGTAATCGACCCCTCGTGTATGCGAGTTAAGTTTAACAAAGTGAGCGATAGTGTATATTTAGAAGTGATCGAGGTCTCCATGTGATGGTTTTGATTGTATGCGATAAGGCCTTAATGTATTTGAATTATATATATGTAATCGAGTGTATATATATTTATAATATATATAAACGAAAACACAAAAATCTACGTGTCGCGATGTGGTCGCTTCCCCTATTTTGGAGTCACGAGATTTGCTTGATTTTTTAAATGGAGGCTTCTCATGCATAGGGTCTCATCAAACCAAATATTTCTTAAACGGGTTATAACATCTCATTAAATTAAAACTAATATCATTAAATTTTTGATATAAATATCCTATAAAGTTAGTGATATACTAAAAGGTAATATATTTGCTCTTTACGTATCTATTATATATAGTATAAATATGAATATTATATTAACTATATTATGCTTTAAATGTAAACATATATTAGTAATTGTTATACAAGATATACAAGATATAATTGTTATATGTAACTATGAAAACCCAAGATTGTATAAATTACTTGCAAATTCATACAATTTCATTATAAAATATTTTTATTTATAGTTTAGCTTTTATTTTTTATTTTTTTTTGTTTTTATTATTATGTGTATCAATCCATTTTTCTTTGTTCACGGGTCATGTTTATGGTGTTGAATTTTGACACTACAATAGACTGAAAATTTAATTAATTAACATCTACGTATACCGAACATTTGAATATATAAAGATTATTAATCTATTCATCTATAATATATATGAACAAAACCTTTTAAAGTTCTCTGGTTTGCTCCTTAAATTCTCTCAAACCATCAAATTGCATTATTTGTAAATAGAGGTTTCTCATGCATTATGACCGAATTCACGGGTATGGGTCTCACCAAACTAATATATAATAAGGTATAATTAATATTTTGATCTATTATAATATAAATGATTATAATAACCATATATAAGTATATAACTATATATATAATCTTACATGAACACCCCTAGTTCCTAGTGTATAAGCACGCATACTCTAGTGGTTTTGGTTATAGCTGAAAAAAAAAATGCTGCTCTCTCTCAATAGCATCTTCTTCTAGATCCCCTCTCATTTCAGTTGGATTAATATCAATATATATTTGATGTCAATACCTATTTTGTCAATTCAATAGTTTCATGTATGCTGAATCAAGTTGCAAATATGTAGCCGAATAGGCATATGCTAATTTGCTTTTTGATGGCTGAAATAATTATATCAACATGTGGTCACAAAGGATGCCAATCAATACAGTTGTTTCCAATCTTCGTTTGAGGCGATTAATAATGAGACTATAAAATATTTTGGATTCCCCCTTCCCCACACATTCACACAATCACACGTGAGATAAGTGATGCCTTAAACACACAAACTCACTTTCATTACCTTAATGGGCCCGAACATACGCTTTTATGTATTACTTATATATCCTACGTGGCTAGAAACTCTTATATAACCTCAACCTCCAACTTCATACATTCATATTCTTGTTTCTAAAACCATAACTTAAACCACTTTCTAGCCAATCAAAAAACTAATTAATTAAAAATTTGTCTGTGTGGTTTGGGTGTTCAAGCAGAATGGTGTGGTTCAACTAGTGGAGAGCCCAACAGTGATTCTGTTCAGGGTACAACCAGACGTAAGGTATTGGTTCATGTACCAACTAACGAAGTGGTGACTTCATACCATGTGCTTGAAAGACTCTTGGCATCATTAGGGTGGGAAAGGTACTATGATGACCCTAATTTGTTGCAGTTTCACAAAAGATCGAGCGTGCATCTCATTTCTCTCCCTAAGGACTTTAACAAGTTCAAATCTATGCATATGTTTGATATAGTCGTCAAGAACCGTAACATGTTTTGAAGTAAGAGATACATAGTGTCTTAGCTAAATAAACATCCGTATCCAGTTATATGGTTCCGTTTGCTTATAACTAGTGTGTTATTATATCGCGTGTTTGTTTCCTCTAATGGGCACAAGTGAAAGTACGTATCTTTTGCTGACAAAGAACATCCTTTTAGTTTGATTATGGGTTGTCACAATGTTCTAGTTGATCATAACTCTATATTATCATAAATCAAATATAACTCTTAGATGCGCCCCCACAGTTCGAGCAGATCACTAAAGGTTAAACTGAATCTAAAACTTTGAAATAGCCGGCGAGGAAGACCAATTGTTGAAAATATCAGCATACTAATAAAGCACAAGCGAACTTGTTGACAGAAAAATGAATATCGATCTCATATGTTTAGTCCTATAATGCTGGACATGATTACCTGACAAATAAACCACAAAGATATTATCACGGTAAATCACAGAGGCATGATGTAAGGGTAATGCGAAGCTCCAGAGGCATATTTAGTAACCTCGGCATTAGAGCTACCTCTTAGAATATTTGAACGAGAATTTTTCAGCTACCTCTTAAAAGACAGACCATGAAATCAAGTTGTTCCCTAAAATATTAAAATAAATTACATTACAGATTCATGCCTTAGAGATAAACTACACGTATTACAATTTAAAATATTACTACATTAGCTTTATATGTGCATCAGATGTTATAGATTAATACCCTTGCATGTGTGCATCCAATAAGTTGAGGAATCTTATCGGCCTATCACATCGATTTCCATCACATTTTAGTCTACAGACTTATCACCCTTGTATTTCGCTCAAAGCTAGGGTAGAGTGTGCGTCAATGACGGAGTATTTAAATTCAGAACAATTCTTCGGGGAACTGTTTATATATCCGCCGGGTGATATTGAGAAGTGAACTGACAGCAAATTAATTCAGTTTGTAAGATACAACTAAATTGTTATAACCAAAATAAGTTGATAAACAAATACAACTAAAATTTTGTTGACTGCCTGTAACATCAATCAACATCTGGTCACACAAGATGCCGATGCATATATACAGTACAGTTGTCTCCAATTTTTGTTGTTCCAGAGACTACTCGACCAATGTAAGCTTATCTTTCCCTTTATGTTAATATGAGGGTATTTATAATGACATGGATAAAGATTTTGGATTCTCCTACATCCAAATTCCCATATATCCCCACACAGTCACACGTGGGTAAGTGAGGCCCCTAAAAAGTTTTTATGTATTATATACATAAAAATATTCTCCACCGAATCTATTGCTAAGAAACCCTTATATAAATCTCCACTCCGGACTCCAGACGCTCATATTCTTGTTCTTCAAAGCTAAATTGAAAACCAAACTTAAAACCTTATCTAGTTAGCTAGTTAAGAGCTAAAGAAATGTCCGTGTTTGGGTGTTCAAGCAGAATGGTGTGGTTCAACTAGTGGAGAGCCCTGGAAGTGATTTCTGTCAGGGTTCGGCTCGACGTAAGGTTCTGGTTCATGTGCCAACGAATGAAGTGGTGACTTCATACATTGTGCTGGAAAGAATCTTGTCATCATACGGATGGGAAAGATACTACGATGATCCTGATTTGTTGCAGTTTCATAAAAGGGCGACTGTGCATCTCATTTCTCTGCCTAAAGACTTTAAGAAGCTCAAACCGATGCATATGTATGATATAGTTGCCAAGAACCGCAACATGTTTGAAGTAAGAGATATGTAGTGTCTTAGGTTATAAACTAGTCATCTATATCCAGTTATGGTTGGCTAGGGTCGATTTTCCGTTTACATATATAACGAGAAAGTATCATATTGAAGTGAAAGTACCATTTATGTTTGCTGACAATGATCCAAGTTTACTGAAATTTGAGTTTTCGGTTTTAGGGTTTAAGACATTAATTTCTTGAAGTGTAACTGCCGTTTGTTATTCATGTATGTATATGTATATCATGGTATTTTGTGTAATGAAAGATAAAATTTGGGTGTGATTATAAGTGGACTTCTGATCTCTCTCTCTCTCTCCCCCCCCCCCCCCCCCTCTCTTTGAGTATTAAGCTACGTTATTTTCATCCATACACAATATATTTATCAATTTGCTTCATGTTAGGATCGCTAAACAAATTCTGGCGTAACCGATGTTTAGCTATTATTATGACTTGTAAAATTTCCATGTATACTGATTGGTACGTGTTAGGGCAGTGAAGTCCATGTAATAAGTCTCGGAACTCAAAAAGTGTCATAATATCCCAAATAAGATTATGAAACCAATTTTACGGTCGCATAATATATTCATTAACAACCCAAAAAGCGTCCCAATAAAAACATATTAGGACACTTTAACAATGTTCTGACACACGCTTACCTAATTGTAAACTTTTGATACACATACAAGCGTCCTTAAAAATTAATTTATAAGACCCTTATAATGGAACATTATACTACCAAGAAAAAGCTCCTAATATCCCAAACAAGATTATGAAACTAAATTTTATGGTCGCATAATATCATCTATGAACTTAAATAGCGTCCTAAAAACATATTTTGACACTGTTACAATGTTCTAACGTTTAATAGGACAAAAATTTGAAGTCTTAACAAATCATATTATACAACCCTTTTTTAAACGTCCACACACACAATTTTACGATACAGTTATAGACATCTAGTTAATGGTTTTTATTAAATAATAAAAAGACCATCAACATATATAATCCTAATAGTTATTGTGTATAACATCAACCATTGAAAGAAATAAAACTTCATTATATTGAATAAGCTTATTCATAGTAAAACCACTAAACATTAATAAGTTATAACGTTATCCAACATAAATTCTTGTGACATTCAACAAAGAAATGAAAAGCAATAAAAGAAACAAGCACCATAAAATCCCGAGTCATCATGCGTCCTCAATCCTCACGAACTACCTACAAAAAAACCATCCATGTATAAGCATAAGTGCCATGTTATTAAAATTATTCGTATCATAAGTTTAACAAATATATACCGAGATGAATGGATAAGGTCATGCGATGAATTTACTAATAAAATCTTTATTAATCACTTCTGAATGTGTACTCTTTTGACCCGGTCCATGATTATTAAGCATATAGCTGAAATCTGTATTTTATTAACAAAATATTCATAAAACCACATCAACTAATTTCAAAATAATCCCCAAAAATTACATAAAATCAATTATAATGTTAGACAACTTCTGTCTAAAAATCATGAAAAACTAAAATGATTAAAGCCCCAAAACGACGCCCGTAAGTTGGCTGACCTGGTTGCTGAAATTCCTTATTTCGTTAATAAACAATTCCGAAAACCATATCATAGGTTTTCAGAAAAATCTATAAAAATTACACAATATCAATTATGATGTTAGCTAGCCGTTGTCAAACAAACATGTCAAAATAAAATATTTAAGGCCCCGAAAATACATCTGTAAACAGGCTGACCTGGTTGGGACAGCAGGAATAATTCACTTTTAAAGGACTGCTTTGACCTCTTAGTTAATCCCATTTGATGTGAATACTTTTTTAGGACCTATAAAATTGTTTAAGGAATGTTGAAACTAAATTTTGTAACGAATGTATACTGTCTAATACCTGAAATAAACCCCGGCCCATAACCATTCATCGTGGACATCAACAATACCTTTAATGAAATTAATTACAAACTTTACCAAATTTGTCACAACCACACTTGTTTCATTGTAATTACATATCATATAATTAGTTGATAGCAAACACTAAGGGTTGTACTACTCACATTCGCCCATAGGATATAACATACTTAGATTCTCTTCCCGTTTCGTTAATTCCCAAGCTTCGTATCAAGTAATTAGTTTGCAAGTCAACACACCGCGCTACAATGTATTATGTAAGATTATTAAAATTCAAACCTCTAATAAAACAACACATCCCACGTGGTCTTTACCATACATTCATACATATATATCTCTACACAAGCTAATGCCACATTTTCCATTTAAATCTCATAGTTTCTTCGTTATGGCATTTTAGCAAACACTTGGTGTGCATCAAACTTTAATGTAAACATGTTCCAAGATTTTGTTATCAATTCCACTATTAATTCAATTAAAAACACAAGTAAACCAACTCAACAAGATTGATAATCTCTAAAATCAAATAGGCATATAATGAGATGAATTAACTACCTCGACCATTTATAGATTGTGGAAAACGAGGAACCCTCTCCATTGAAAGAATCTAACCAAGTTTGAAAACAAAATAAATAAAAATTTTAAGCAACATTTTTTATGGAAACTTAGATATTATTTATAAAACATAATAAAAATCTATTAAAGTTGCAGAGTCATGTATGTAACAATGAATTTGTGAGTGATTTAACCTTTCGTGCAACAAGAAGATCATGACTCCAATCTATGTAGCAACCATCCACAATACCTAAAATAATAATACCCAAAATGTCAACATGGTCAAACCATATATCTACAAGCACAAAACATTTACAAGCAAATAAACAGCAAGAATAAAACAACTGTTATCTGCAAAAGCTTACCGCCCCAGCTGTTGAAGTTCCAATCAATACCAGCAACATTGTGGTTTATTTTATTTGAACAAGATTTCCCGTCACGTACAAGAAAATATATAGTAAAAGAAAATTATTATAAAACAAGAAGTTACAAACAAAGTTTATAATCAAAAGGCAGTTGAAATGAAAGAACTTAACAGTTGGGCCTGTGTCACGAAACCACGAAAAATTTATTTGCATTCAAGTCACTGAAATCATCAATTTGCTGCTCCTTACATTCAATATGAATGAGTCAACAAATATCAAATTTAGCATTAAATCCTAAATATTTGAACTTTAGGATTTAAATAAGTGAAATTTAGACACAAATCTAGGAGTGCAAACAAGCCGAACCGCTTGCAAGCTACCCGAGATCGAATCGATAAAAACCTCGAAACGAGCCGAGTTTGATATCAAATACAACTCATTTAGTTATCGAGCCCGAGCTGGTGCCTAGTGCATTTTTAATTTTTGACTCTTTTAACCTCTATGTATTAATTCCACAGTGCACACACGAGCTCAAGCTGAGCTTAGACTAGTAAAAGTTTTCCTCAAAATATATAACAGTTAAAAGCGTATACAAATTAATTAACAAATAATAAATTGGCCGAGATCCCAATCCGATAACCTAACCTGAGAGGCAGTGGCGCAGACGGTGACAAGTTCGAACATGGAAATGGCGGAAGCAACTTTAGCGAGTGCACTTTGGCCATTAAGTCCGTTGTTTCGCCAATTATGCGGACGCTCCTGCAAATCGAAAATAAAACTTAATAATTAATAAATTAGGTCATAATCTGGAAGAATTATTAAAATTATACATAATAAGATACGGAGAGAAGAGAACTTACAGGCCAACCGAGCCAGGTTTGAGTGTGTGGTTCCCATTCGGCAGGCATCTTGAATCCATGGAGAGCCGGTGTTCCGTCTGTTATGTCCATCGATCTCTGATTAATCGGAGAATCGAATAACTGATTGTGATGGACACACACCTACTTGCTTGTTTCTTGCTGGCTGCTGCTATCAAAAAGTGGTAACTTTAGTTATGCCAATGGATTATGGAAGCATAAGGATTCCCTTCCCTTGGGATAATAAACATATGTTTTTCATTTTTATTCTTACTCTACTTTTTTATACGCACCAAATTTTGTAACGCAATTCCTTATGATATAAGAAACGGGCAAGAAAATAATAACTTGGATTCATTTTTTCATGAATAGAAATTATTTCCACCCCAAAATCATTGTATTTTGTAGTTGTCAATTTTTTGAACCCATCACTATTATTTTAAAAGGGTGAACATCATATTATTAGATCATTAGGTCATGGATAATCATGTTGTATTCTGATTGGCTTATTTACATTTTTAATTAAGTATTTTTATAATTCAATATATATATATATATGGCGTGTTTATCTTGACTATGACTAATAATAATCCTATGAATTCATTTCATTCATTCAAATAGATGAGCTATGCAGAATTTGTAGACGATATCATATTATGGATCAATCAAGTGTGGTCATGTCTATTATTGGTCAACTCATTAGGCAATGTGTAGTGGACGACAAATATGGGCGATTTTTGCTTGGCACACCGCCCCCTGGCGACAAACGGGGCGATATATATAAATCGGTATGTTATACAAGATGTACTCTTTAAATATTGAATGGGTTAAATCTATTAAAAAATTTGTTTCATATCCAGATTGGTTGATGGGATATGGATTATTTTTTGATATTGAGTTTGAGTTATGCTACAATGAAATTCTAGCGAATGAGCGTACTATAAAACTGATGTTTTATGACTCATATATCAAATGTTCAATTACGATGTATTATAATAACACCAAAATGGTTAAACATTATGTAAAGGTTTAAATTATAAGGTCCAAGTGAAAAGTGTCATATTAAGTTATGTTATATTAAAACTCTAGCGAATAAGTGTCATGTTACGGTGTATTATAATAACACCACAATGATTAAGCGTCCTATAAAGGTTAAAGTTATAAGACTCAAGTGTCATGTGTTCTGTTAAGTTATGTTATAATAAAACTCTAGCGAATAAGCATCCTATAAAACAGATGTTTTATGACTCAAATATCAAATGTCCAAGTACAGTGTATTATAATAACACCACAATGATTAAGCATTTTATAAAGGTTAAAGTTATAAGACCCTAGTGTAAAATGTCCTATTAAGTTATGTTCTTATATGACTTCAACTAGAAAGGGTCCTATAACACCGAACATTTATAGCTTAACTACAAAGTGTCCTATTAAATTATGTTATAATAATACCTCCAGTGATCACGGGTATGGGTCTCACCAAACCCAGATATTCCTTAAACGGGTTATAGCATCTCATTAAATTAAAAATTAATCTCACCAAATATTTGATATGAAAATCATATAAAATAAGGATATACTAATAAAATAATATTTAATATATTTTAAAAAAAGATACATATTATTTATAATTAATAAACAATTTTATAGTTATAAAAAGTGGGTCATGGGTCTCACCAAATCCAAATAGCTTTTAAACCGAGTTATAACGTCTTATTTATTTGTGAAACCCTTGTATCATAAGTATATTATTATCTTATGTACAATAAATAAAATTAAAATCAAAAAAACATATAAATATTATAAGCGAATAATGAAAAATAACCCCCGTAATTCGGGGGATAAAAACTAGTATATATATATACTAGTTGCATGCCCGCGCGATGCGGCTAGGTATGCACGCAAACATGTCATCGAATGTGTAACCGGGGTTACCGTTTCTATATGTGCGTGACTTCACAATAGTACGCGCGTAACCCGGATATAGTTTGTTCGTATTGCGGCATTGGAATTTTAACCGGTGTTCATAAGCATGTCACACAACAAATGTGCGCGCGCAATTAGGTGTCGGTGCGCACGTAACACTACATTGAACTCGTCATGATCGGCAACCCGTTTCGTTTGACATTGTTCTAACCCGAAATTCGTTATGACTTGACCCTTTTCAACCTAAACCCGTCCCGATGTTAAACCAAATTAACCTTTTTTGTATCGACTCATTCCAAGTGTTAACCTTTTAAACCCATGACCCAAACGCCCGAACCCGCCCGATTCGTTTGCCGGTTTTTAATGGTAATCACGTAACATGTTAAGTTTTAAAATGAAAAAAAGTATAGCAATATTATAATCAAATTAAATATAATAAAATACTCGTTTTTATGGTATAATGTTTTTTAAAAAATATTAGCTAATTAAAAAGTTATAAATGTTTTAAACGTCGTCGGGGTAGTTGCTTTAAAATAAAGGGTATATATGTAACTATTATATAGATTAACAAAATTTTATTAAAGTTAAAGGACAAAACTTGTAATTAATTTTTAATAACTTAAAAATCAACCGTAATATGTCTTTGCTGTTGCTAAAAGACAAAATTGTCAAAAGACTAAATTGCCCTTAAAATGTCTTAATTTTATGCATTATAGTTTGTATTAAAAGCAATAAGTTTGGTATCTCTTAAAATTTAAGAGATCCCTTACTCATGCTTTATATATAGTATATATATATATATATTTATATTGTATGCGATCTTTTATAATAGGTTATACATACATATTGTGATCGTGCTTGATTGTTTGCGAACTGTGTATGTTTGTATGCGATATATACATTCACATGTATTCACGTGCAGCATCTTTCTTTCTTTCTTTTTTTTATTAGCATATTACAAGTATTATATTATATATATATATATATATATTTTATTTATATTCATTATGGCCCTATCTCGTTTCATGACGCTTCCTTAACCGCATTCGGCTAAGATTCAACCCGGGAATTTATAAAGTTTGAACCTTTAGGCTTGAAATGTTCAAAACTAGATCTAGGGTTTCTTAAAACGAGCCATATCCATTTCCGGGTTCGTTACATTCATTTTTAACCTCAAGTTTACAACTTTATATATCGTTTAGACTTGATCAATTCTCGTTTTAAGTTTCAAGATTAATTGTTCATAAAAACGTAAGCTTTATGATCAATATCATACCTTTATGTGTTCGTTTGGTCTTGGTTAGCTTGATTATGATCTTTAAACTTTGGATCTATCTTGTATATGGAAGATCCAATAATATATAGCGTTCGATCTTGCTTCTCCTCTCTATCTTTCTCACGGCCGTTTATAGTAAGGTGCGTGTGTTTGAGTGTGTGTAGAGATTTTGATGGAAAGAATGAGGGATTTTGGGGTACTTAGGGTGGTTTAAGGGACTATTTTATACTCCTTAAAGCCCATAGACCCAAGGCTCATCCCATCTTTTAGTCCATCTTTAAATAACCAAGTCCCCACACCTTGATATGCTTAATCTAGATTAAATCTTATCGCACGCTTAATGACGAAATTCTTTTTATTTATCATTCTTAAATTTAGGATGTTACACTTTAAGTACCGAAAGATATGCTGAACAACAGTTAAGTGAAACTCTTTTTGATTGTATTGATATCTTGCACACTGATAGACATGGAACATAATGTCTGGTCTGCTGGCAGTGAGATAGATCAGGGAGCCAATTATAGACTTATAAAGGTGTAGATCGACTTACTTTGCTAATGGATCTGGAGCTAACACATGTCGAGTATTAATCGGAGTGATGAAGGAATCGGCTTCCTTGAACCCAAACTTCAAACGTATTTCTCTTGATGAATTAAAATCTCGTTCGACTTCTGTTCAACTTGAAGGCCCAGAAAGAAAGTCATTCCCCCCCAACGAACTCATTTCAAAACTGACTTTGCATGACCTTTGCAAACTCTGTACACGGCTTATTACATGTTGATCCAAAGATAATGTCATCAACATACACTTAGACAAGAATCTAATCGTCCTTTACCTTCTTGATAAAGAGTGTTTGATCATTCATACCCCTTCTATAGCCATTCTTCAAAAGATGTTATGCTAAAGCTGCATACCAAGCACGAGGTGCTTGATGTAGGCCATATAGAGCTTTATGAAGATGGTAAACATAATTGGAACGTTCAGGATCTTCAAAACCTGAAGGTTGCTTGATGTAGATCTTTTCTTTCACATTTCTATACAAGAAGGCAGTCTTCACATCCATCTGATACACTTTGAAGTTCATGTATAAAGCATAGGCCAGAAAGAGAAGAATTGCCTCGAGCCTAGCAACATGACCGTAGACTTCATCGTAATCAAGACCTTCACGCTGAGAGAAACCTTGTACTACCAGCCTTGCTTTGTTTATTATTAAAACCCCATTATCATCCTTTTTATTTCTGAACACCACCTCATACCAATTGGCTTTTTGTTCTCTAGATTCTTAACCAGCCTCCACACATTGAGTTTCTTGAACTGTAACAGCTCATCTTGCATTGCCTGAGCCCAGAAATTTTCCTTGAGAGCTACCTTGTAGTTTTTCAATTCAACATGTGAAATAAAACAAGAAAAAATACATCTGTTAATGGTGTACCAGATTTACTCCTTGTTTGGATGCCGGCCGAGGGAGAACCAATGATATTTTCTGTAGGATATGGCTGATGAATGGGTAGCTGGGGAATGTCTTCTACTTGGGTGATTGTTCCGCTTGAAGATCAACTGTCAGGCTATGAATAGGATGGAAAATGCAAGGAGCGTTGATTAGAACATTAGTGGCTGGTTGAACGATGTTGGGTTGATCAACCACATATTCTTAAGCAATGGGACCATCCCAGAGATTTTAAACAAATGGAACAATAACTGCAGGAACATGAGTAGATACAGTATTGTCAAAATCACTAACAATGGGTTCTTCAGCAGCAACAACTTGTACAGTGTCGTTTGTAAAGGGAAGTGTGGGAACAGATTCAACCACACTTGGTGCTGCTTGAACATTTGTTGCGGACTAAGTCTGAACATGTTCCACATTTTCAGCTGATATGAAAAAGTCACATGAATCATAATTAGATGTGTCTTCGACGGCTACTAGATTGGTTGTATCAGCGGTTTGAGGAGCATGATTGTTAACAACTAGAGAAGGTACTGCTGGCTAAAAATTCTTTTGGAGGGGCCACAAGACAAGTTAACGTCATTCAGGCTATTGACAAGAGTTTGTAGTAAAATAGGTTCAGGTATAGAAGTGGGAACTTGAGTGACTGTTGAGGGTGGGTTAGACATGCCACGAAGCCGGTTAAACAGGTAGTCATAGTCAAACAACCAGTTGCGTCCCGTGCGAGCATCAGTAGCGTTAAACTCTTGCCAATCAACGTTGAAGGATTCCACAATCACCTTTGTCTTCTTGTTGTAGACACAATAAGAGGTTTTGTTGGGTGCATATCCAACAAAGTAACACTCGTATGCCTTTTTAGCAAATTTTGGATAATGTTGAGCACATGAATGGAGTAAAGTGTATGGACATCCAAATTTCTTGAAGTAGTTGACTTGTAGCTTGGTCTTAATGTAGACATCAAACGGAGTCTTCTTTAAGCGATTGCTGATGATCACACAGTTTTGTATGAAGCATGCAGCATTGATAGTTTCACCCCAAAAGATTAATGGAAGTTTGGAGTCTGACAACATAGTTCTTGCAGCCTCAATCATTGTGCGATTGCGAAGTTTAGCAACCCTATTCTGTTTTGGAGTGTATGGGGCTCTGAACAAGCGATCTATCCCATTTGAATGACAAAAGTCATCCACTGCTCTGTTATAGAACTCAGTTCCGTTGTCGCTTATAAATACACTTCACCTTCTTGTCAGTCTGACTCTCCACAAGAGTGATGAATCTGATCAAAAGCTGCGCGGTTTCATCCTTGTGCCATAAAAGGAAAGTCCAACAAAAACGAGAAAAATCATCAGTAATAACAAGACAATGTGATTTTCGGTCGATTGCCAAAGGATAAATAGGAACAAATAAATTCATATGCAACAGTTGAAGAATGGAATCTATGGTACTGACAGTCTTGGGCATGTGAGGGAGCTTGTGTTGCTTGAATTTGGAGCAGGAAAGACATTTTTCAATGTAAAATAAAATTTTGATTGGAACGCCCCTCGCATGCTCACCTTTGACCAATTTGTTTAAAATTTTAAAGTTTATGTGCCCAAAACGTCTTTGCCATAGTGATGAGTCGTTCTCCGTGACTTAGATATTAAAAATGCAGCAATCTTAAGTGAGTAAAAACTGTTTATGTCCAATATATAAGCATAATTGTACCTTGGAGTACGCATGAAAATACATTATTCAGGGACATTGAAACCTAGTTTTAAGATCACTCATTTTCTATTAAAAGTGTGGAGTACTGTCGATCACAGATTTGTGAGACACTAAGCAGATTGTGGTTAAGTTACACCATATTGACTTCATCAAATGTTAAGATACCGTTTGATACTTTTCTTCTCTTGGTGATATTTCCTCCCATGTCACAAAAAAATGAAAAGTGTCCACGTTTGAACGGGTGAATGTCAAATATTAAGGACTCGCCTCCAGTCATGTGTCGGGTGCAGCCACTGTCTAAGTTCCAAATACCGTTGACATGCCTGCTTGACTGACCCTACACACATTAGAAATTAATTAGGGTTCCCGAGACTTAGTTGTCTCGGGAACGTCAACCATGAAGTCACCAAACTTTATTTATGTTTTCTGGAAAAATGAAACTTTGCGATGTGACAGAATCAGAAGAACAGTCCTTAGGAACCCATGCCGAGTCATGTTTCCTATTTTTAGAAGATCTTTTGGACTGTTTTCTTCTTGGTTTCAAAACAAAATTCTCTAATCTTTTGATCTTTAGACTTCTTTTCTCATTCCTATTAGTGGGTTCTTTGGTTTCTCAATCTTAGAACCCTTTTTAGATCTTTCCTTCTTGGTTATCCAAAAAAGGTTTTCTGGTTTTCACACTATTTTTAGATCTCACATTCATTTCACTTGCAGAACTATCAGATCGGTCAGTCCTTGTTCTTGAGCTTGGTGTAGCTCTGGAACGGAACTGACTAAACTGATTGTTCATTTCATTTTGTTGCATAGGCCAATTCTTGCAATGTCTTGTAAGGTGAAATGGGTTACCACACACATAACAACATTTTCTTCTAGAGTATTTATAGAACTCATCAGAACTATGATATATATGATGTGATGGAACAGTTGATGCTTGGAAAGGAACATGAAAGTTTTCAGAACTGTAACCTCTGTCATCAAAAGCATTTGTGTAATATTACTCAACATAATTTTTTTTTGATAAGGACCATAGTAGTTGTTATCAAATGATTAGTGTTTTGTGAAATAGAGTTTTTGTTAGGTGGAATATATTGACATGAAGTACTTGGTTTTTCATTTTCAAAAACTTTTCTTCCATTAAAATCACCCTCAAGTTTACAATATTTTGATAGCAACTTGTTATGTTCGCCTCATCAACCACATTTGTATCCACATTACTATTAACGAAAATTTCATCATAAATAGTCTCACAATCACTACTAGAAACAAAACTATCATTTTCATTCAAAGTATTTTGAGAAGTACCAACATCAACACTCTCACAGATTACATGATCATTCAAAGTATTTTTCAAAGGTTTATTATTACGTATTGAGTTAACAAATAATTGTTTTAGATTCACGTTGGAATCAAAAACTGGATTTAAAAACTCTTTTCTCTCCATAACCCATGTCCTTTTCCACACAAGTACTTTCTTCTACACAATCTGCTAAAGAAGACAAATTTTCACTAGAACTAACTGACATAGGAATGGGATCTACAGTTTTGGAAACAGGAGGAATGAATGTCTTGGGTTTTGGAACGTGACCAATACCATAGACCATTTCGTTCTAGGGTGGGTATTGAAACTAAAGTGAGGTAGGCTAGTATAATTCTCATTGAATCGAGGTGGAACTGCTGTATTATCATAGCATATACCTGCCTTTTGTTTCACCCCAATATATGCCCCAATAATCCCATTTAGTTTATCAGAAGCCAACTCAAATCTTTCTACGATTATCTTTCTTTGAGCTAATTCTAATTCTAGTTTCTAAATTTTAGCATTTAATTCCACTACACGTCTTTCATGAAACTCAACAAGTTTATTAGACTTAAACAATTTCTCATTTAATTTAGCCATATCATTATTTTGGTTTTGTCTATAGTGGAAAAAATCTTCTCGGCCTTTTTGTAATCATTTTTCTAGACATTTAATGCTTAGATTTTCATCTATTAAGGCAGCATTATGAGTTCTATAACTCTCTATTTTATCAACGCAAGATTGAGAGCATAGTTTGTGTACCTCGGGAATGTTTGAGATGATTTGGTATGCTTCTGAAGCAGAGCTTTATGAATCTTGATCCCCATTTACAAACACCATCCCAGCAAAGGTTAGAGGATTGATCAGCTCAATGAATTAGTCATCTTCCCAATCTGGTTTGGTTCCTTCAGCTGATAAAGTGATCATGCCTTTGAGCTAGACCCAAAGTTCCCTTTTGTAGAGTTTTTCCTTAACTGATTCGGGGGACTCTTGGTTTTGAAGAAGAGCTTTCATCAGGCCGTTTGTCACTTCTTCCACCTTCGCTGTCAAAAACCTTAGTATTTTTTATGTCGTTGGCTGATTTGGATGGGTTTGTGCACCCCCTTGTGAAATGCACAGTCTCACTGCAGTTGTAACATCGAAGCTTGTCCTTGTCAAACCCAATCCCAAACCATCTGAATCTCTGAAGCTTTTTCTTCCATACTTCTTCATAAAGTTTGACGCACGATGAATAGCCATGGCCATTTGGTACTTGATGTCCATTTTCTTTAGATCCTTTTTGTAAATTTCGGGAATGCCTCATTGTTGAAACTAAGAAGGTACTAGCTTTCCTTGAAGTAACTCCTCATGACTTGCCAAATTGGCGTGAAACAATGCAACATATGATTCAGCAATTTGAGAAGGGTAGTAGGATGAACTACGTGTAGGCTTCTAAATTCCATGAGCTTTTAATGCTTTCTCAACAGCCTTGTATAGCGCTTCTTGGAAGGAGTTTGAGTTGGACGGTGCTTGTAAACTTGCAGCAGTCTTGAATGCTGAGTTATGTGTTGGTTGAACAGAAAACATCTTAACCCCATCAACTGGATGAATAGTGGGATGTGCTTGGCTAAGAAAAGTTGTACTAACTCCAGACCCAGTAGAGATTCCAGTATTATTCAGAGAACTTATGTGGCTACCCAATCTGAGTTTGTCATCCATTTCAAATGACTTAATGGTGGATGTAAAATCAGAAAGAGAAGTGATTGGTAGGTTCTTTGCTCTTTTGATGGTGATCACACTACTGTTCCAGGTGCAAGGTAAGGTGTTCAAAAGCTAGTCACTGATTTCAATCTGATCATAATCAATGTCGGCACTCTTTATCTTGGTGATCAATGTTTCAAACCTATGAATAAGATTTCCAATAGTTTCTCCTTGCACATGGTTGAACATATTAAATTAACCCTTCAACATGACTTTCTTACTGTTCCTCATCTCTACATTCCCTTCAAACTTGTTAACTAGGGCATCCCATAGGCCTTTAGCAGTGGTGTGTTCTCTCAAAATTTGAGAAATTTTGAGTGATAGGCACACACTTAGAACACCATAGGCCTTTTGATCGTCACTTAACATTTTTCTATCATCATCATCGTAGGCCGTCACAGGCTTGGGAATTCAGCAGTGTCAGTGGTAGGAATGTAAGGACCAATCTCAAATGCTCTAAGAAGAGCATAATCGGTTATTCTTATGTAATTCTTGAAACGCCACTTAAGTTCTTCAAAGTTATTGTCCCACTTAGCAGCTTAGGAGGTTTGTTGGTGGTCGCGGACTCAATCTCAAAGATTATGAAGTTCTTTATCTCCTCAGTTTCAGTAGTAATCATGCAAATCAAGTTTTGATCAGACTATTTACTTAACATATTATGTTGAAAGCTTTAAGTACAAAGCAATCAAATTGGAAAGGATTCGAATCAAATTTCAATCGAATCAAGTATGAATTTGAATCGAATCGAATTGAAAAAGAAATCGAATCGAGTTGTGGTTCGGTTCGATTGGGTTTTAGTTTCGATTCGAATGGTTTGTTAACTCGATTAGAATGATTTTTGTATTCGATTCGAATGGTTTTCTAGTATTCGATTTGAATGGTTTACAGATGTCAATCAGATCTGGTTTTGGAAAGTACGGATTGTACTTTTGCACGTCTTTTCACACTTTATCTACTTTAGGAAACTCTAATGGAACCACTTCAACACTTGTAGATCTAAAACTACCAATTTCAAGGCTTAAACAACACAAACTATTGAATCTAAACACTTTTATCAACACAAGACCACCCAAACAAACTCTTAAACAACCCGAATGCATCAAATACACCTTTTTCAAGCTTGCAAACACAATTTTATCAACAAGTGAACCCGTAGACCTACTTAAACACTTGAATACATGTTTTCAACACACAAACAAGACTAAAATTCAAGGTTGTGACATAAGAACCACAACGAATAGAGCCGAAAGCTCTTATACCAATTGTAGATCCTAAGCACAGATCAATCAACAAACAACTAGTGTTCTTGGATCAATCTTGATCACTTAGCTAGCGGAAATCACTAGTGGTTAACCAAGATCTTGGATCTTGTGGTGTAGGGTTATTACTTGATGTAGAAGGTTGGGAGGGAGAGGAGTAGTAGGTGGAAGGATAAGATAGAAGTTTTGTAAAAGATTGGTTATGCATGGGTATGCTTCCCTATCTATGGGGAAGCATCCCATCCCCATTGTATTCTGCACGCCAAATGGGCTCAATATTACAAGAATTCGGGCCCAAACATGCAGTTAAGAAACCGACAAGCTAACTAACATACATCGTGAATAGTTCATTTAAATACAAAAGACTAAATAACAAAAAGAATCCCTACACACCCCCCTTTAAACATATAAAACCTCTATGTAATCTAAAGAGTCTTGTGGGCTTGATTTCTAGACTTACATAGCTTTACTAGAGTCGACCAGTTCATTTGGTGGTTAGTAGTTTAGTCGAGATTTTAGAGAGTCTAGAGTATAACTTGGTGTCTATATTAGGTTAAATTAGTTAATAATTAATTATCTAATTTTAGCACTAGGGTTGGTTTTTTTTCATTATTTCATTCTGATGTGTGGGACCAGCGAAAATTTTAGGGGGCAAGACATTTGGTATTTTGTTACCTTTATCGGTGATTGCCCTCGCTTGACTTGGATGTACTATCTAAAACATAATTATGAAGTTTTTGAAAAGTTCACTATATTATATGCTACGATTCAAACCCAATTCCAAAGAAATATCAAAATCATTCAATCTGACAATGGGGTGAATATGTTAAGGACCCATGAAAAAAATTCGTCAATTAAAAGGAATAACTGATCGAACTTCATGCTCCCATAAACCCCAACAAAATGGTATGGTCAAACGGAAAAATCGAATACGTTTAGAAATTACTCGTGCCCTACTGTTTGAATCCAAAGTTCTTCCATCTTTTTGCCCGAAGCCCTTACTACAGCCACACACCTTAAAAAAAAATTTCCAACAAAAGCACTTCAACTCAAAACCCCAATTGAAGCCCTAACTATGTTTCGCCATGTCTTACACTTAAACCAAGGATATTCGGTTGTTCTGTGTTTGTCTACATACTAAGTTGGTTAAACTGGATACCATCATCGGAAAAAAAAATCTATCATAGTACCCCAAATGAGTCACCAAGTCATTCATAATCAACAGATCCACCACTCAATGCCACTAACTATTGGTTTTCTTGTTGTTAATAGTTGATTTGATTTTGTCTTTGATGGGGGTATGGTTCTATTTTTGAAACCGGTTTCTTTGTTGATTTTGATGAGCTTAGTTTTGGTTCTGATTTTGGTAGATTTGATATTGGCTCACTTGATTTTGATTTTGATATTGTTTGGGAAGCTTGCACTCTCTTTCAAAATGGCCTGGTTGTTGGCAACTGTAACAGATAGCCTTGGAATTGTCAAGTCCAATTCAATCATTTGGACGAGTAAAGGTAGATCTTCCAAGTCTATTGTACAATCTCCTGCGTCTCACTGCCAACGTTGCAGCTTGCAATTTCAAATCCATGTCCTCTAAATCATCCACATCAATTTGCTCTAGATCTTCTTGCACGACACTTGTGTGAATCGGATTCTTCACCACAAAGGCATGATATGAATTAGTAAACATTAAGAACAAATCTTGAAATTCATTTCGTTGAGAAGCAGTGTTTGGAACATATGGTTCTTGACCACTAGCCACAGAAGTATCACCACCTTCAATCATCTGCACACTGAATCTTGCTTAACTAGGCTGTCTAATAGCAGGTGTTGATGCACTGATTCAGCATCAAACATATTAGGTTCTTCAATGATAGGGATTTGTTGTTATGGATAAATTACTCATGGAAGCAATCAATGCATTGACAACTGGGAAGCTTGGCTTGTCTTCCTTGATCATATGATTCTCTATCATCTCATGCTCATCAGCTTGAAGAAATGAGATAACTACATCTAACTTCAAAAGTTGAAAAGTTAGCTTTTTTCCTTGATAAACTTTGCAGCAGTATACCATTCACCCGACAATGATGACAATAACTTCTTATTCAAATCATTGTTTATGATCTGCAAATCAGTTGTCTAGTCTCATTCACAATTCTCACAAACCTATGAAGAACATACTTTAATCTTTCACCTTCTCTAAACTTGAATCTGTCCGGTTGTTTCTTCAATTTGTCCTTCTTGATTTCATTCAATTTAGTAATGCCCTTAAACATATCAATCACAACATAATACATGAGTTTTGAAGATGTGTGATGTTGAACACCAGCCAAAATTTTCCATGACAACCCCAATTTTAACATGGACAGGGCTTTATCATCGCTCTTCTTTGTCTGTCTTTCTAATACTTGATTGTTAGTTGCACCAGTGGGAACATAAGGACCATCTTTAATAGACAGCCAAAGATCAGGGTCATTATAATTAAGAGTTGTTTCAAATATAGTCTTCCACTTAATGTAATTATCCGGACCAACCAACCTAGGTATCTTGTTAGTAGACACCTCTTGATCCATATCCATTTGTTTTGAATTTTGAAAGTGTTAATGAAAAATTAAGAAAATACTTTTGTGTTTTTTTATGATAATTTTTAGACTAAAGATTAAACTTAAAATTATTGGAAACTTGAAAATATTTCAAGGAAAATCCTTGAAAATTTTAAAGCTAAAAAAAACTGAGATAGCAAATGAATTCAACCAAGATCTATACCAAATTTTTACAAATAAGATGTAGATATAGGAATAGAACACTTTTAAACCTCTGAACTTTGTATATTTGAAGCTAAATAAAATAAATCAGAACAAGTGATGTGACTCTTCAATGAAACAGTGTTTGGCTGACGTCATTGTCATCAAACTTAGAAATTCAGCTCATATCTAAAAAATCTTCAAACGAAACACCTAAACAGCAAGAAACTAGTCTTCAACGAACTCACTCAGCTTTGATACCACTTGTTAGGACCGAATTTCGTGACACGATTACAAGTAATTTGACAAGAACAATCACGAAACACTAATATGTGAAGACTTCTAAATGTGGCTGGAGGAATCAACCACAAATAGAAAGTTGCTAATAATAGCATGTCTGTGATGAACAAACACACAAGATAACTCAAAGGTGTTTATTATCAAATATTCAGAAAGATACAAGGAAAGCTTAGTGTTTCAAGTGGAAAGCTGTCAGGTGCGGCTGCTAATATTAGGTCAATAATAATCAAAGGGTCATAAAAGGTATCCTATCAATGTGACCTAATCATTATATTTACAGGCACCTACCATTGCTTCTAGAAACTCTAATCATTACAAAGCATTCTAAAAATAATTACAAGTGTAAACTTGTCTTTGAGTAGACATATTCCATTGTCGAGCATACCTTGTAATCCTGAGTATGCTCGGAACATTAACTCGAGTTGATTTTACTTAGAATATTTTCCCGTGAAAATATTCCTCTCAAGCAAGCTTCAATCTTCATGATAAGTCCAAAATTTGCTTGGAAATATTCCACGAGCAAACAAGTTCATCACTGAATCTCATCAATCTTCACTAAGGAGATTATTAGAGCAAACTTAGAATACTTGGATACTGTAGCCAACTTGAGATTGACTTTGCTCGAAGTAGCACTTAGAATATATCCTTGCTTGAACCACTAGGTTACTCAGGAACATAGTTTAAGCTTAGATACATCAAGGGTTTGCTCTATAGAAACCTTACTTGATAGAAGAACTAACCTTGCTCGACGAAGTGCATCATGCTCGAATCTTAGAAGATTTATTGAAGATTATCTTGCTCGGATAAGATATCTTGCTCGAGGAAGCAAAATTTCTCAGAGTGCTTGAGTTTGCTCGAGTTCCACACTTAGCATTTTCTAGGGAGGTTGAGAAGATTTCAATCTTTCCTTATATGTCCTTAGACCCAACATTAACCAAGATTCTCCCAACCTGATGCCTGAACTTTGAAGTTTTGAGGTAATTTATTCTCAAACCCTTGAATAAATTGTTGAATTAATGTATACTCCTATTCATGATGGTCCTAAACAAGTTACAAAATCTCGTGAGCAAGTGACAGAACATAAAGTACAATCGGTACAGGAATAAATAGTTGAACGATACGTTTTGCCACCAAGAACAAATAGAGGAATCCCCCCAAAACGATATTCTTTGAAAAAAAAGAGCCATCAATTCATGGCAAATATTGCTAACGTGAACCTTTCTAATGAAGCTAAAGCCTTTGTCACTTCTGTTTGTTCTGAAAAAAATACCAATTACTACTGTAAAAAGCTATGAAGTCCAAGAAATGGAAAGATGCTATGAGAACTGAAATGGAAGTGTTTAAAAAGAATGAAACATGGGAAATATGCACTCTTCCACTAGGAAAAAAACATTGAATGTCGGTGGGTATTTTCAATAAAGCACAAACCGGATAGATGTATTGAAAGATATAAAGCCTTGGTCGCTAAAGGCTATACTAAAACATATGAAATTGACTATTCAGAAACATTCTCTCCTGATGCTAAGATGGAGACGATCAGGGCCCTTTTCTCAATTGTTGCCAATAAAGAATGGCCTTTTCACCAGTTTGATTTGAAGAATGCCTTCCTACATGAAGAACTAATATAAGAAGTATACATGGAAGCACCTCCGTGATTCATAAAGAAACTCAAAGAACGAGAAGTTTGTAGTTTGAAGAAACCTCTCTATCGGATAAAATAATCTTCCCAAGCTTGGTTTGGGAGATTTACATGTGCGATGCAATAATATGGGTTTAAGCAGAGTAACTCAGATCATAATTTGTTCCCCAAACGAAGAAATGGTCTAACAACATGTCATGACATGATTATTACCCATGATGACAAGGAGGAAATTGAACACCTAAAGGGAGTTGGTTTGCAGAATTTGAAATGATGGACCTCGGAAGGGTGAAGTAATTTCTTGGAATTGAGGTACTAATGTCAAAAAGAGGAATCTTTATCTACCAAAGAAAGCATGTTCTGGATCTTCTAGCAGAGATAGGTATGATAAACTGTAAGCCAGAGGAAACCTAAATGATGGTGAATCATAAACTACACATGCAGCTTTAAGCGAAACTGGTAGATAAAGAACGATACCAATGATTGGTGGAGAAATTAATATATCTTTCACATACCTGACCTAATATCGACTATTCTGTAAATGTTGTAAGTCGGTTTATGCATCAAACTCAAACTGCAAACATGGAAGTTGTTCTAAGAATAATTCAATACCTTAAAGGAACAACTAGCCATGGAGTTCTGTTTGAACCGAATGATCATTTAGAAATTCAAGCATACATTGATGTTGACTAGGTTACTGGGCTGATGATATTGAGGACCGAAGATCTACATCAGGCTACTTCACCATAGTGGGAGGCAACATGGTAGCATGGAGACGTAAGAAGCAAAAGGTTCTTGCTCTCTCAAGTGCCGAAGCCGAATTCAGAGGCATAGCAAAAGGGGTAGCAAAAGTTTTATGGATAAGAAAACTCTTAACCGAAGTTGGTATCCGTCCAAAAGAAAGCATCAAACTTATGTGTGACAATAATACTACAAACCAAATATCTAAAAACCAGTACAACATCATTGAACCAAACATATAGAGGTTGACAGAAATCTTATCAAAGAGAAGCTTGAAACATGAGTGATCAAACTTCCATTCGTCCAGTCCAAAGATTAGCTAGCAGCTATGCTAACCAAGGTCGTTAATGGAAGAAGTTAACGGAAGAATCTTCAACCATCAATAAAGCAAGTTAAGTATTGGAGACCCCACTACTCAACTTAAGGGGGAGTGTTGAAAAGAAGTAAAAAACATAATATTGAGAGATCAGTCATCAAATAATCTCCCGAAATTCAGGCCGCATCACAACTAATGTCCGGCCACAATTAGAGTTTTTTCCTCTTTATGCAATGTATTTTAACGGCTGCTTGTATTCCATTGTAAAATATCACAAAACAAATCAAATACTATCCTTTTTGTTTAAAGAGCACACTCTGATTACCAATTCCAACAAAAAATAGTCTAATAATTATTGGGTCATACTTGTTTATATGTGGTTTTTGGTATTTTATAAATTCTTAACAGCATTCAAGTTACTCGATACACACAGATTTGTTTTTGTAATCTTTGGTTATTTGATACAAACTTATCTGGCTTGCAATTATTAGATGTTAAACATGTAGGCGTGAGTTGTTTTACCCTGGAATCAATATACATAATTTTTCTTCAAATTTTTAGCATCACTTGAATTGTAACATTTATGTGATTATCCATATAACATGTATAGCATTATTAAAACCTTTTTTTCATAACCTCATAAACAATTCCTTAGACATAGGAATTGAAACATCCGAAACAAATTATCCTAGAAGAACTGGACTACTCACTGCCTCTACCCCTCTCCTCCACCCCCGCAAACTCTGTGTCTTCTCTACCCGCAGGTAATGTAACCGATTAAGTTATGTTTTGAGATTAGTGTATGATTTCATATTTATATGACAACAATGATAAGCTATTGTTTTGTATCCGATTATGTTTAGTAAAATTTATGTGTTTTTGCGGAATGCTTAATTTATTCTTTCCTTGGAAAATTGTTTATGTTTAGGTTTGAATTAAGCAATTTTAGCAGTATATATAAGTTAAAAAATCAAACGGTCTTCTTCTTGTAGACTGTAGTGTAGGTTTAGTCCACCTCTTTTTCAAAAGATGTCTGCAGATATGGTATGTAGTCTACATACATTTTACCTTAACAAAAACAAACTGCACATGTGTGTCTACGGCATTTAATTGAATCTGTTCAAGATTTACCATAGAGAATTTGTTCTATATGTAATCAATAGACAACATATGTTAATAGTTAGGGGTGTAAACAAGTCTAGCCACTCGAGCTCAGATGAATAAAAATCTCGAAACGAGATGAACTTTTTGGAGCACAAGCCAAGCCAAAGCTTCGGATAAAGTTGGTTAGTTGCTCGCGTGAGCTCCAGCCTTGTAATGAAAGCTTGTTTAGGCACATTGAACCTTGTCTATTTTTAAGTGTTACCTCTTTTGTACGTCTATGTAATAGTTTTGCACCACTTAGTTGTGCGGAGCTTAGACTTGTATAAGGTCTTTTTTTAAATATATATTAATAATTAAAACCATACATATTTGATTACCAAATAATAAAATAGCCGAGCCCGAGTTTGGAAAACAGCTCACGAGCTGAGCTCGAACTTTAGAAAATGAGCTCGAAACAATCAGATCCAAAACCTAGTTAAGCTTGGGATCGACTCGTTTACACTTGTAGTACTCAATAGTAGTAAGAATTAACATGTATTTTGTATTAGTGAGAAAGCTATTGCTTTATTGCATTAACATTTTTAATAATAATAAAAATAAGTTGATTTTAGAGTAAGATTATGTACAACGAACTAAGATTTATTGTACCTGATTACCTGTTTATATCAATCAACATCTGGTCACACAGGGTGCCTATCAATACAGTTGTTTCCAATTTCTGTTGTTCCAGAAAATACTCGACCAATCTGAGCTTGAGATTCCCTTTATGTTTGTGGGGATTTATAATGACATGGATAAAGATTTTGGATTCCCCTACATCCAAAATTTGCCATACATTCACACGTGGGTAAGTGATGTCCTAAACAAAAGAAGTTTTTTTCTGTACCATTCAATGGGCCACAATGCACACTTTTATGTTTATATGAAAATAGATATGTATGCGTATATATATTCTCCACTCCAGGTGCCTAGACACACTATTTAAACCTCCATCCGGACTCCAGGAGTTCATAAAACTTATTAACTAGATCTTCCTAGTCAAGATAAACTAAAGATATGTCCGGCGTTTGGGTGTTTAAGCAAAACGGTGTGGTTCAACTAGTGGAGAGCCCTGGAAGCGATTCCTGCCAGGGTTCGGCCCGACGCAAAGTCCTGGTCCATGTGCCAACAAACGAAGTGGTGACTTCATACATTGTGCTGGAAAGAATCTTGTCATTATACGGATGGGAAAGGTACTATGATGATCCTGATTTGTTGCAGTTTCACAAACGGTCGACTGTGCATCTCATTTCTCTACCTAGAGACTTCAGCAAGCTCAAACCGATGCATATGTTCGACATAGTTGTTAAGAACCGCAACATCTTTGAAGTAAGAGATATGTAGTACCTAGCTAAACTAACAACGGCCATATCCAGTTTGTATAATAACCTGCTTGTCTATTGTATTTTCTGGATCAACTATTTTATTGTTTGTTTGTTTGTTTCCTCTGATTGATTTGAGTGATCGAATGTGTCATTTTCTTGCAAAGTAGGTCCAAGTTTGATTATGGGTTGCCATAATGTTGGAATGCATTAAGAAGGTAATCTAATTAGCGCAAGGGTTGGTGCCAGTTAAGAATTGTGTATGTGTCAGCTTGTTTCTGTCTGACTACATTAAGTCTCTCTATATATATATTAAATCGTCTCATTTTTCTGGTTGTATATACTTGTAGAAAAATAGATTCAAATATGATATAAGCATACGAACCAGAAAATATAATATCTTAGGTCGGGTAGGGTCCAGGAATGATGAAATGAGAGCAAACATTTACTATATCGCAGAAGAAAGAAGATGACAACTCTAATATTCCAAAAGGATCACAAACCTACATCGAAGAAAGTCTAATACTCCAAAAGGGTAAGAAAAACCAATACGCAACTCTAATAGTCCATAACCTTTATCCGCCGGTAACATCTCCAACATGTACAAGTTTAGCAATATTTTCATATTCAAATACGTAAGTTTTCTTTTGTCTCTTTCCACAACTAAGGCACAATACGTGCTCCTAACTTTTGCGATCATGGTTGCCTAGGGAACTCTATGCTTTTTACCATAAGAACAAACCTCGTGTGGGTCAAGTTTATGCTTATAGACAAGCATCCACTTTTAATTAACAATGGGCTTAATTAGTTGGAACATTAGGCAAATTGTAAATTCATCAACGTATATTACTAAATAAGAATAAGGCTTTTGAGAAAATATTGATCCTTTTATATATAACACAAACCGAACTATATCTGGATAATGTGCCAGTCGTATATTTATAGGTATTCTTTGATGTACTGGCACATTATCCAGATGTAGTTCGGTTTGTGTTATATATAAAAGGATCAATATTTTCTCTAAAGCCTTATTCTTATTTAGTAATATACGTTGATGAATTTACAATTTGCCTAATGTTCCAACTAATTAAGCCCATTGTTAATTAAAAGTGGATGCTTGTCTATAAGCATAAACTTGACCCACACGAGGTTTGTTCTTATGGTAAAAAGCATAGAGTTCCCTGGGCAACCATGATCGCAAAATTTATAGGTATTCTTTGATGTGTGCGGTTGCTTTACTAGCTATAAGTATATCCCATCTTCCATTTTGCAAATTATCTAATGATATGGTTATGGTTATCATGTCTTTTATTGCATAAGCAGTGACGTACGCATCAAAATGATCATTTATAAGTTTTAAGTAGTGATATGCCAAATTTCAGCGAATGATATATCAAAGGAAAAAAAAAATTAAAGCCATATAACTATATAGTTTAAAGATCATATGTGCGTAGATTGCATAGACGCACACATATAGTTAGGTTCTATGAAAACCAGGGATGCACCGCACTGAAAGGTGGAAAATATGGACAACGACGTAGAGAGAAAGTTAGAGCATCTTCAATGCTTTAAACTATTTGAAATACAATAATCCTAATCACTCACTTAATATTCTCTCTCCTCTCATTCTCTCTCCTTCACCATCTCATAACATAAATTAAAAACCGTATTGAAATTCCAAACTATTTTCACTCTTGTCTCACCTCTCTCTTTACTCTCTTTCTCCACCTAGGATTCAAACCACACAAAAACTCATCATTGGGGATGCCCTTAGACCATCCTCTATGGTGAGAGGCTTCGAAGTCCCTCCCCAAAACGCCACCTAGGCACTGGGTTTCAAAGCCCCATCCCAAATATGCCCCTCTATGGTGAGGGGCTTCTTTTATTTTTTTTAATTTTTTTATAAAACCAAAAAAACCAACAAATTTATTAAATACAATAATAATAAAATACATACTAAATTAAACTTAAAAACATACACTTAAAAATCAACTATTTTTAGTTGTCATCGTCACCGCAGTTTGTTGTTTGTTTCTCCAAATATGATCAACCAATCCGATCGAAGACTGAAATTCATTTCATTTTTAGTGTTCTTAATAAATTAGCAAATTTCTCATCTTCGTTTAGTGTTGTGATCGGCTCAGGCGCATCGTTGTATTCGTCTTGACAAATTGCTCTACCTGAGTCCTCTAGTATCATATTATGCAAGATAATACAAGTGTATATTACATTTCTTAACTTATCCATTTGCTGAGTACGAGTTGGATGTCTAACTATAGACCAACGTTTCTTTAATACCACGAATGCCCTTAAGATGTCCTTTCTAGCCGACTCGTGTTTTTCTTGTAATATTTTCGTTTATCATCAGTAGTGCACGTAAAGCAATGAACCAACGTGGCCTAATCCGGATAAATGTCGTTGACTAAATAATATCTGTATTCGTAGTTGACACCATTCGTGGAAAATGAGGTATCAGGTCCAACTCCGTTTATGAGACGGTAAAAAATAGGGGACATGTTTATCACAGTTATATCATTGTTTGCACAGAGCATCCCAAAAAACTCATGCCATATCTAAAGATCAAATGATGCAACAACCTCAAAAATAATTGTTGGTCCATCATGATCTCCCCGATGATATTGACCTTGCCAAGAAACTTGGCAGGCTTCCCAATCCCAATGTGTGCAATAAAGACTACCAAGCATCCCGGGAAAATCGTGTCTGTGTTCATGCAACTTGTATATTTTTTGTATATAGGTTTGAATCAGCTTCCTCAAATATTTTTTATGATATAGTTGAGAAATACCTAATATTAAAAATTTTAAGTGCAGTTTATAAAGTTTGCATTTAAAATAAGAGGATTTATAAATACGTATTTAAAATGATAATAATACTCACATTCGCAGAACGTGTAAAGGGCTTCACGAGCCACTGTCTCCGACATTTGTAAATACTGTTCCATGACGTTGCTCGCGGTCCCGTACGCTAGTTGACAAATCACCGACGTGCATTTTTGAAATGGAGAAAAACCCGGTCTACCTCTCACGTCATCCCGTTGTTGAAAAACGCTTAATCGCGTTCTAAATCACCAACGATTCGTAAAATAATTTGGTGACTAATCCAAAAACGGCGTCGGAATCGTTCCAAATCAAAACTTGTGTCCGAAAAAAAATAATCTTTCATCAACCGTTCATGAGCACCTACACTATCCCATTGAAGATGAGGTTGTCTTGTTCGTAGTTGTGAGCTTTCGCAATGCTCGACTAAGACTCGGGTAGCATCTAGAATAGCACTAAATATCACTTCATCCCCTGAATCCGAGTCTGAAATAACGTCGGGCTCGAGTTAGTAGTCAGGTTTCGAAGATGATTTGGAAGACATAATTTTGGAGAAAGTTATATAAGTTTATAAAGAGTGTAGGATATGATTTTGTAGAGATTGAATGAATGATGCGTGTGTGTATATATATATATATATATTATTTCTTGAATTTTTTTACCGTTACATATAGATCCGTTGAGGGGAGCCACCGTTTTTCAACCAAGACGCCGGCCGTTGGGTTGATGGGCAAGACGGCGCCCCACCACCAAGGGCGCCCCTTATTGGTTTTGAGCGCCCAAACGACTCTCCCCATCTCCCCAAAGCCGCCCCATAGTGAGGGGTCTTAAAGATTATATAACTTAGAGAATACAATGGTCTTTTTGGTATGGGATGATGAAATGACAAAGGCATAGAATTTAAGAGGGAATGAAATGGATCATTATCATTTTTTTAGTTAATTTATGATAATGAAATGAATTATTACTTTATGTTATTGGGTTATTAGTTTTTAATACTCCCAACTTTTACTCATTGGTAGATAACACTCCAAATTAACTATTTGTCTTACAGCACTCCCAACTTGTAACTTGTTTTCTTTTGTCACTCCTAAACTTAACGGACCCTAACTTCGTTAACTTTTTTCTGACGTGGCATGTTATAATGATGTTGCATTTCTGACATGATGTGGCATTTAAAATAACTAAATAAATAAATTATTCCTAACCATAAACTATCAACTGCATATTCATCCATTTTCAATCGCAAAACCCTAACCTGCATAACCATCCACCTCCACCACCACCCACCCCGATTGATGATATCATCGACCTCATTGACTCACAAACACCTCGTTGATTGAACCCCCAAAAGTGAAGTGACTTCGTAGAAGAGGAAAAACTTCCCAAATTGAAGCGAGTTCAACGTGAAATGGTTGTGGTATGAGGACATTGACGACTTTCCATTGAAATCGTGGTTGTGGGCAATGTAGAGCAAGAGGTTTTCGGAGGTGAGTCATCATAGAAATCAAGGTACAACCGTGAAAACCGATGAATCACCCTGGAAGTCGTGGTCACATCCATAGAAACTGACTGATCGCTATTGATAGAGGTGGGTGGGTGGGTGGTGGTGGAGGTGGTGGTGGTGGTGGTAGGAGGTTAGGGTTTTTTGTGGAAAGAGGATGTCGGTGATGGTGGTGGTGATTAGAGGTTATGGTTTCATGGAGAAGATGATGAGGTGGAGGCATGAACCCCCAACTTTCTAAAATAATGCCATATCAGTAAATACATGCCATGTTAGCAAATAAAACTAACGGAGTTAGTGTTCGCTAAATTCGGGAGTGACAGAAGAAAATAAGTTAGAAGTTGAGGATGGTAGGAGACAAATTGTTAGTTGGGAGTGTTACTATATTGCACGGGAACTGGTACGAGAATGGGAAACGGGCACGGGTACGGAAACGGGAAACGAGAAAACTCAAAAAACTAAGATACGGGTACGGCAAGGGTACAACAAAAACTATATATATATATATATATCATAGGTAATTAATTATTAATAAACATAAATAAATATATAATTTTTATCTATATATAATATCAATTTTAAACATTTTATGTATAAAATTACAAGTTGAGGACCAAATACAAACTAGTTTAGATAGAGAGAGTTAAATGTTAAAATGCATAACCAAATTTAATACTTCTTATGTAAAAGTTAACAAGTTTTAGGTACTATATACAAACAAGTGAAAGATTAAGTAAACCTAGACTTATAATTTAACCTAACACATTCAAAAAATATATGTTACAGCCGCCTGTTTTTCTTCTTCCTTCTTCTTCTCCTAATTCCGGTGCCAGAATTATTCGCCGGAATAACGTATGTGGACGATCCACCACGCGATTGGCTATAGAAACGTCCTGGAATCATTTGTTGACCGTCCCCATTTAAAGGCTTTAGATTGCGGAAACGTTTAAAAATCGTCCCCAAAGTTCTGGAAACGTATCGAAGCACCGTTTGACTTTTCGAAACGGTCAACGACCGTCCCCAACTTTAAGGAACGGTTAAGAAACGTTTCCAGCCGTCCCCGTCGGCGTTTCCGTCCCCGGCGAGTTTCCGGGACGGGGTACGGCAGGTTGGTTATGTTTCCGTGGCGCAGAGAAGTGTTATCTACCATTAAGTAAAAACTGAGAATATTAAAAACCAATAACCCTATGTTGTTTGGTAGGTATAAAAAAACACAATAATAAAATAAGAATAAAATAAGAATGGCAAAAATACCACTTACTTAAAATAAAGAAAACTTACTAAATTAAAAAAATGATAATGGCGGTGAGGATGGTTTGGCGACAGTGACGGCGACGGTGGTAGTGGTTTGGTGGCAGTGACGGCCAGGTTGTGGTGGTGGCGGCGATGGCGGCCATGCCATTCATTCCCTCAAAATAAGAGTTGGGTGCGTGAATGAATATTTTGATGTATTCAGAGACAATAATATTCATTGTGTAATTTATGATTCATTGATCAACTAAATAATTTTTTGTTCATTCCCTCAAATAATCCACTCCACTATATTTATCATTCCTATATATCATACACTACGTATCTGATATCATGTCAACTAAAAAGAAGTAAATGTTGATAATTGAAATAAAAATTAATTGATGTCTATACTTTTCATATATATTTAAAAAGGGTCCAAATGCTGCAGAGATTACTCTGGTTTAAAAAGGGTAGAAGGTAGGATAAAATAGTCCTGCTGAGGATGTAGACGTACTAAAGATATTATGATCAAATGGGTTTTACAATTCACATTCAACGACTAGATCCTGTTCTTGAAGACAAGGACAAAAGAATGTCTTAGATCCACAACCAAGGTTTTACAAGTCTGGGAAAATTAAATAGTATAGTATCCATCTAAAATATAAGACCATCTTCAACGGATTCTGGTTCAAACCAGCCAAATCACTGTCACGTCAGCTTTCTTAAAAACCATTTTTTTACTCCAACAATACACATTCTCAAACCATCTTTATATTTCCACATCATCACTTACTTTTACATTTATTTTAAATAAGAAGTTCACAATACTATATAATAATTTTTTTGCTTAAATAAATAGCAATATAATAAAAATCTAATAAAATATAGATTAACTAAAATATAATAAACAGATAAACAAAAAAAAAATACATAATTTAAAATGACAATTACTAACAAAATAAAAGAGAGATAATTTGAAACTTTTGCTTAATAATAAAACTTATGAATTATTATTCTTGACCACCCACAAATGTTCCATTAAATCATTCCGAAGTGCATGATGAGCTTCATTGTTACGTAAATCCCTAAACCGTTGTACGCTTGTAAAGTTTTTTTTATTCGAATTAAGCGTTGTAAAATAAAAAATAAAATCGTTAAAAAAATAGCCATTAAAAATTTAACCGTTAAACTTGCCGTTAAGTAAAAAATAGGCAAACAAAAGAATACATAATTTTTTAAATAATTATAAAAAAATATGTATATAAGTATAATATTTTAATATATTTTATAAATATAAATATGGATAAATATATATATGGAGTGAATTATGTAGTGTTGGGACCCACAATTGGTGGTTTTTGATGGTTTGAAAAACCAAACTTGAAATGTTGTTTTTGGTTTAAACCAAATCCTTCATTGATTTCTTCATTTTTAGATTGGTTTAAACCACACAAAAATCATCCATTGGAGATGGTCTAATAACTAAAAACTATATAGTTACGGAACATTGAATATTATAACCAATTTTGCCAACTACAGTCTACAACGGTACTTTTGTGCAACTTAGTCCAAAAGACAAGTGGTTGGGTAGAATGGAGGCCATAACTATTCCCAATCGTTCTCAACACAGCAAATACGTCACTGGAGATAAAGAGCTTATCAACAAACCATTTATAAAAGTTGCATACTGCTCTTTCATTTTCATTGGCAGAGCATCCCATCCTACAGGTTATGGGCTGTTGCCACATAATCGGTTTATGGAACAATTTGATCGAAAGACACAACAAAATATATGTAAAACATCCAAGTATCCCACCTCTTGGCTCTTTCACTAATCCCACCATATGTTACAATAATGATCATCCCGATCAAGTATTTAACTGGTCAAAGATTACTATCGTTGAACAAGATTATAGTTGTAACATATACCTCGAAATAGTATTTGATGTGGCTTTTGTAGAATAACTAAATCAAATGTCATTCCATTAATTTGAAACATTACATTATTATAATTAAAGTACAAAAACATTATATTTGATGTAACAAGAGGGAAACACACGTGTGTGGATCTAAAGGAAATTTCCCCTTTTATGAGCAAGTCGGCTTTGCGTCTGTGTAAGTTGTGCAGCTGCACAGGCTAGTAATTAATAGGGGCCCATTGAATTTAGACATAACGGCCTAGAGATCCAAAAGCCTAATAAAAACCTTAATAAAAATTATAACTCTATCTCAAATGTAAAATGCTTGGAGGTTGGAAAACTCTGTCCCGCACTGGCACATTGGACGAGTATGTGTGTGTGTAGAAAAGATCTGATTGTTAGGCCCTGAATCTTCTTAACTCTAGCTCAAATATCAAATTTCAACTTATTTTTTCCTTTATTTTGATTCATGCCTTGGATTTTCTACGTTTATAGTCATACAAGATTTGATTGTTAAGGCCCTGAATCTTCTGTTTTGGTTGACTTTCTTTCTTTTTTTTCAAGCCATGAATTTTTTTTGCGTGATTATATGGTATTATCCGACATGATTGTTATGGCCCTGAACTTTTGCTCTATTTTAATATTTCTAGAAATTTTCAAAAAGTGAAAAATAAGTGTGTCTGTAAGTGTACTATGATCATATAAGAAAAGGTTTAAGTCAAGCTGGATAACATGTGAAAGAAAACTAAGCTCGAAGTATGATGGAGTCTGTAATTTGTCATATTAAGTGGGGACCACAAAATATTGTGCTTAATACAGACATTAACATATCACGTTGACACCAAAATACTTGTTAAATTTAAAGTGGACAAAATATCTACAATCGACTTTGGGTTCTTGACATAATAATATTGAAAGAGATATGTGATCTAGGACGTTATTGGTCAATGTGATTCCATGTCGTGATCTTTCTCAGAAAAATATAATTACACTTTGGATTATTTTGTTTTTATGTTTTTAACTTATGATCTTGTTTTAGGTTGTTTTATTTTATTTTTATTTTTTGTTTATTTTGGTTAAAAATCAATTAAGGATAATGTAACAAATTCGTTAGGTGAGGTTTAGTGCTTTTAATGTTGGTAATGAATATGCAAACGAAATATAGATGAACAAAATGATTTGTTGCGAGGAAAAGCCCATGATCTTGGTCGGATCGCCGGCACAAAAACCCCTGGTGATGACTTTTTTGAACAAAAATCTACTAAGGATAATGTATCTAAATCTGTAATTGTGAGGTTTAGTGCAACGATAATAATAACGATTATATGAACGAAATAAAGATGAACACCGTGATTTGTTGCGAGGAAAAACCCTTTAATCTTATTCGGATTAAAGGAAAAGAACCTCGGGTGACGACAACTTGTCTATCACCAATTTATTAGTCTTCAAAAGGGTTACAATGGGTGGAGTATATGATGAATGAATACAAAAATAGCTATGTGTGTGTGAATACAGATAAATAACAGCAATAGTATGCGATTGTAAGCTAACGAGTGCGTATATGTCTACTTAGCATTGATCATAACTCGATATATAAAGAAAAATTTAACTAACAACTAATCCCTATTAATCCGCCATTTCTCCACTCTCTTCCTTCGTGCCTTTGACTACGTGCTATAGAAGTCCAGTAGCGAATTAGGCGATGGACTGAGTCTTTAGGAGCCGTTACACCTGATTAACACATCACTATTCAAATACAATTATTAGTAAACATATATTACCGAGGATCCCTGATCCTTTATAATATGTAACATATCTCAAGGATAATCTATCCAGAAGATAGTCAAGAATAATGGATCCTCAGTGTAAAATCAATGCCCTAACAATTGCCCCCAAAATGACGGGTGATTGTGAAACACAGCTGTCATTTTGAATTTTAAATCCCTGCAAAAAGTAGACAATTAGACGTGTGTCAGGTAGTTATTATCGATAAAATCATAATTATTCGCCGCCTATATATGCGATTTTCATAACCATCTTATAACCATATTATCCAGCCGTCTTTCAGGTGTCCTTCTTTCTTTTCTTTTCCTTTTCTCAATCATGTCTGTTACTTCTGCTTCTTCCTCCTCTGAACGGACCGACCCCGACGAACTCCGTTCGCAAGGTATACTGGTAGCCCCATCTTCTGAGATCTATAAGTTCACAGATCCAAAAATCGATGACATTCGGTCACTTTTCCCAAATAAGACCGTTTTCCGACCCTTCGATTCTACAACCCGTAGCGATTGCATATCCAAGAACTGGATTTGTTTTCCAGCCCAACCGTTCTTAATAGGCTTCATATACCTTTTCCCTGATTTCACCCAAAGTTTTTTCACCTTGACTGGAATCGGTTACATCCAGACCATGCCTATGTTATGGAGGGTCCTTCATGCAATAAAGAGGATTATCAAGGAAAAAGGCGTCGAGTTTGGCTTGTCATAGTTATCGTATCTGTATGCCCTGGTCACCCATGGTTTCAAATGTTTTATTTTTAAATCAAAACCTCGTCAAGTGATTCCTATCTCCATGGTTACCCAGAACGATACACTCTGGAAGAATCAATTTTTCTTCGTAAAAAGAGATTCCATTCCGGGTGGACCCGATCTTCTAAAAAGGTGGATCTGAAGGGTAGGATCTAGGATCCTTAGGTCGCAAATGTAGGATACCTAATTCTTTTATTGATATTTTTTCTTTCCTTGTAGTTGAAAACTTTGCTTTGTTGTCCGAGCTTCCTGGAGTTGAAGAGAGAGTCAAGAAATTCTTGGTGCTGAATCCTAAAATTAGAACCTTTCAAGCTAAGTTTGTCGAAGCTTTTCAGGAGTCAAACTCAGAGTCAAACATGTCAAGTGAGTATTTTTATAATTAAGTGTTGGTGCACATTGTGTGGCCGTCGCTTGGCGAATAGTTTAGAATGTTTATGTTGTATGCTGTACACCTAGGTAGTGGTTCACGCTGAAAGTGATCCATTTGAAAGAGCATTTTCAAATGGATACTCATTCGATCGAATGAGTCTGCCATTCGATCGAATAGGACTCATTCGATCGAATGAGTCCTGACCGAATGGCAGCGGGTATAAATACCAGCTTTCAGGCGTGAACAGGGAAGAGTTTAAGGATTTGCGTGCCCGGAGCCCAGGTGCTGTCCGGATGAGGGGGGAGGCCATGCTCGACCTCCCCCTGCCATAGATCGTGATTTCAGTGTTTAAACAAGCATGTAATCTTTCGTTTTTATCAATGAAATCGTTTGTTTCGTGTTTGTTTCTGTCCGTCTTTGGTTTTCAAACCTTCCGTCTCGAACGCGCTCGGATCGTCTCGGTCCCGGCTGAACCAACAATTGGTATCAGAGCCACGGTTACCACTAGAAAGGTCTAACAACCGATCTAGCAAGCCGAGCTCTTGATTTTATGCGTTCTGGACGTTAAACTGCTGGTGTGTTCTTCGTGTTCTTCGCGTTTTCTGGGCTGGCGTTGAAGGAGTCGAATCAGTCCATTCGATCGAACGAGTTCCCCATTCGATCGAATAGGCCTATTCGATTGACTGATTCGATCGAATCAGTCTTCCCGCTCAAAAGTGTCAAATTCAAACGCCAGTTTTCCCGCCCATTCGATTGACTTCATTCGATCGAATCAGATTGTATTCGATCGAACTGGTTTTCCCGCTCAAAGTGTCAAATTCAAATAGCTGATCGAACCAGTTCTTCATCCGATCGAATCTGTTCTTCATTCGACCGAATGAGCCCTATTCGATCGAACATGTTCCAGACAAAAAAAAAAAAAAAAAAAAAAGTCTGGAACGCCCGCTTACACGAAAATTTGCCCAAGCCATTTTTATCAGTCGGGAAGTCTTCTGAAAAAGTTTGGCAAAAATAAAATTTTTTCGACAAAATTTCCGGGAAATTTTCGTTTAATTTTCGGGTCAGTGATGAAGATTTTTCTGGACATCCTATACAAGTTGATTACATTCCAGAAAAAGTTTGGTGACAGTGAAATTTTCACTGATATTTGCCGGCAAAGTCAGAGCGTTTAAATGTTTAATGGTTAAAGCGGCAAATTGGGGCAATGAACAAAGCACAATCACCTGAAGGAATTATCGTTTACAAGTTTAATGGATAACTCCTTGTTCATTGAGCTTCTACAGTGGTGATTGTTATAAGAACACAGAAGAACAGAGAAAAGTGATTACTGATGAGTTATTGTGGGGTAGTCAGGAGCATCTGACTATTTATGGGCCAATCAGCGTCAAATAATTTATTTTCCGCATTCTGAAGATTCTGCTTTGTGGAGAGAATCTGAGTTTGAGTTATTGTGGGGTAGTCAGGAGCATCTGACTATTTATGGGCCAATCAGCGTCAAATATTTATTTTCCGCATGTGAGAATTCCGCTTTGTGGAGGGAATTCTGTTGAAGAATGGTGATTCGCAATCACGAAGTTAATGATGTGTCTTTGTCTCTGATGATGAATCTGCATACAAACTAATCTGTTTAGGGGGAGTAGCTGTGGATCGGAAGCCTCATCAAAGATTGCCCAATACATTATTAAGTCAGCGGAAGACGATATGAGCTTACACGTCTATATATTGGGATACACGCCAACGTCTGAGGGGGAATTTCTATAGTTGGTTGTTTTTAAACAGATTGTTTTGTCTGAAGATGTCAGCAATGGAGAACACTTTGCATCATTAACCGAGAGTTCAGTCTAAGGGGGAATCTTGCTGCAATGATGGTATTCTTCAACGTGATTATCAAGATATAGCAGAAGATTTGACTGAAGATTGCAAGAGGTGTCTACAGCAATTCGCAAGCAACGTCCAAGGGGGAATATGTTGGTGCACATTGTGTGGCCGTCGCTTGGCGAATAGTTTAGAATGTTTATGTTGTATGCTGTACACCTAGGTAGTGGTTCACGCTGAAAGTGATCCATTTGAAAGAGCATTTTCAAATGGATATTCATTCGATCGAATGAGTTTCTGATTCGATCGAATGAGTCTGCCATTCGATCGAATAGGACTCATTCGTTCGAATGAGTCCTGACCGAATGGCAGCGGGTATAAATACCAGCTTTCAGGCGTGAATAGGGAAGAGTTTAAGGATTTGCGTGCCCGGAGCCCAGGTGCTGTCCGAATGAGGGGGGAGGCCATGCTCGACCTCCCCCTGCCATAGATCGTGATTTCAGTGTTTAAACAAGCATGTAATCTTTCGTTTTTATCAATGAAATCGTTTGTTTCGTGTTTGTTTCTGTCCGTCTTTGGTTTTCAAACCTTCCGTCTCGAGCGCGCTCGGATCGTCTCGGTCCCGGCTGAACCAACATTAAGTTTAATATTGAAAAAATAAATGAAGATTTTGTGTTGGTGCATGTCGTGTAACAGATGATCTTTTGTGTTTGTTAGAATTGAGAGCAACGGTCAAAGAGGAGACTGTTGGTGCATTTTGTGACCGTCGCTATGCAATTCTGACCAGCGGAACGCCACAGGCGAAGTTAGCACAACTTCGCCTTAGGCGAAGTTAGAAAAACTTCGCCATAGGCGAAGTTAGCACAACTTCGCCTACTGAAGCCCAGGCCCGAGAATGTTTTATATATATATACGTGTGTCTTGTTTAGGTTTAGTGAACTAAAAATTAGTGTGTGTGTTGATTAGTTTGTTTGTTTAGAGAGAGTAAGAGACAAGGAGAGTCGTGTGAGATGACCCGATGTAGAGCTCACCTCGGGTCAGTCGTGTTTTCTGTTTGGTTACGGTATGTAACGTGTTTTAATTATTATTATAAAGAATCTGCAGATTTGTTTATCCCGTTCTTGTATTTGTTCGTGTATTTGTTCGTGTACGTGTTTGTGTTCTTCGTCTTGTACACCATTAAAGAGTCTAGGAGGATTCCGCACTCCTAGACCTCGTGCGGATCTCGTATCGATCGGCGACGCCCCCGGGGGGACCTACATGTGGTATCAGAGCCTTTGGCTCTTATGCTATGGTTCGAGATCTGCGTTTTGGTGTTTCTGACACGTTTCTGTGCGTTTCTGGCCGAACAGCGCCGTAGGCGAAGTTATTGTTCATCAGGCGAAGTTGCCGTCACTGTTCGTAGGGTTTCAGCGAAGATATAAGGTCTGGCGAAGTTATGAACAGGCGAAGTTGACTTTAGGCGAAGTTGACTTCTCGGCGAAGTTATAGCCAGGCGAAGTTATGGACAGACGAAGTTAACTTTAGGCGAAGTTAACGAGAAAAAAAAGAGTATTTTGGTGTTTTTTTTTAAATATAACATGAAAAGCATGGTTACTCGGGATTGATCATCCCATTCAGCTCGATAAGGTTTTGAAATCTTGTTTTGTCAAATGCTTTAGTATAAAGATCAGCGAAATTATCAAGCGTATCCACCTTTTCAAGCACAATCAGTTTCTTCTCAGCACAATCCCGTATAAAATGATGACGTATGTCAATATGTTTAGTTTTACTGTGCTTCACGGGATTGTTAGTTACTGAGATAGCAGCTGTGTTATCAATGCAAATAGGAGTAAGTAAGAAATTCAGACCATAGTCGCGCAACTGTTGTTGAATCCAAAGAACCTGGGAGCAGCAGTTGGATGCTGCCATGTATTCCGCTTCACAGGTTAAAATTGCGACTGAAGTCTGCTTCTTGCATTGCCACGACACCAATCTGCCACCAAGAAACTGACATCCTCTAGTTGTTGACTTCCGACTCTGATTGCACCCTCCATAATCAGAATCTGTGTAAGCGACTAGCTCCAAGTCTCCTCCTCTCGGGTACCACAACCCCAGCTTCGGTTTGCCCTTGAGATACCGCAAGATCCTCTTCACACCCTTCATGTGAGATTCCTTTGGGTTTGCCTGAAAACGAGCACAAAGACAAACAGCAAACATTATATCAGGCCTAGAAGCAGTTAAGTACATTAAAGAACCTATAATAGCCCGATACTGAGTTGGGTCCACATCTGCATCACCGTCTGACTCAGCACCCAATTTGTGATTGACGCAGATTGGAGTGTCGAATGGAGTGCTGTCCTCCATCTTGAAGCGTTTGAGCACATCATGGACATACTTGGTCTGATGAATGAACATCCCATCCTTCTTCTGATCAACCTGTAATCCTAGAAAGAAAGTTAGTTCACCCATAGCACTCATTTCAAACCTTTTCTTCATGACGGCCTCAAACTCCTGACACATGGAGACTTTAGATGCAGCAAAGATAATGTCATCCACGTAGACTTGCACCAGCAGGAAGTCGCTTCCTTCTCTCTTAACGAACAACGTGCTATCAATCTTCCCTCTTTCAAACCCATTTTCAAGCAAGTAATCTGATAAAGTTGAATACCAGGCACGAGGTGCCTGATGAAGTCCATACAATGCCTTGCTTAACTTGTACACATGATCAGGAAAGTCTGGGTCAGGAAAACCCGGAGGTTGCTCAACATACACTACCTCATCAACTTTCCCATTCAGAAACACACTCTTCACATCCAACTGAAATACCTTCATCTTCTTATAAGCAGCGAACGCCAAAAACAATCTAATGGCTTCCAACCTTGCGACAGGAGCGAACACTTCATTATAATCAATCCCCTCTTGTTGATTAAAACCTTTAACGACTAGCCTCGCCTTGTTTCTTATGATAATCCCTTTCTCATCTCTCTTGCACTTAAACACCCATTTTGTGCCTATCGCATGCACATGCTTCGGTTTTTCAACCAAAGTCCAAACTTCCATTTTCTTGAATTGAGCCAACTCTTCTTGCATAGCTTCGACCCACGAGCTGTCCTTGAGAGCCATTTGATAATTCTTCGGTTCAATCTGGCTGATAAAGCAGGTGTACAAGCATTCGTTGATTATCCCTGTCTCCTTGATGCTTGTGTAAACACAGATGTGCTCATTCAAGCTACGTCTTGTTTGTACACCGGAGGACACATCACCAATCACATTCTCCAAAGGGTGATCTTTATGAATTCTCGTGGTCGGAACAGAACCGACATGCAAATTTTCTTCCAAGTTAGAAGAGAGCTCGTCAATGGTTGTTTCATGCTGAGAGTGAAATGGATTGAAAAATTCTTCTTCAGTCGAGGCAGCAGGGGTATCGATAGCATTTGATGAGGAAGGTTGACATTTATCGATCAGCTGTCTTTGTAATAGGTTTTCTTCCTCATCAAGGATCATCTTCGTAGCAACTCTCTCTTCTTCTTCAGCAATATCCAAATACGGTATGTTAAAAGACTTAAAAAGTTTAACATAGTCGAAAAACTCAGCAGGTCCGTTGCTTGGTTTTGGCGGTTGGTAACTTGTGATATCGGTGTTACACACCACCTCAACCTTGCTGGTCGATGTATTGAAGACACGTCTGTTGGGAGTCCCAACAACATAACCGACTAAGATTCATTCATCGGCTACTTCACCAAATTTAGAATTTGTCTTCAAAATCGAACAAGGGGACCCGAATGGTTCAAGACCACTCAAGTTGGGCTTTCTCCCATGGATAAGCTCATAACACGTTTTACCAAGTCTTTTAACAGTTAAGACTCTATTCAGAACATAACAGGCTGTAGCAACAGCTTCAGCCCAAAACACCACAGGAAGCTTCGAATCAGCCAGCATTGTTCTGGCTCCTTCAATTGATGTTCTGTTCTTCCTTTCGGCCACTCCTTCAATTTAAAAACGTCACTATCGCTTAAAATATGTCGGTTACCTCAGTTTGAAGGACTTGTCATCGGATATGTTTTGGTCCTCATTTTCTACTTGTAGATTTTGAGGATAGCCATTAACCAGATGACTGAAAGTGACCGGGGCGGTTTATAATGAGTTTTCATTCTTTCGCTTAAAATTAGTCGATCATATTAATTAGTTAGAAGGACACATACTAGTATGTGGTCGGTCCAGCTAATCCATTGGATCTTCGGGATAGCCGTTTAACTGAAGACTTTGTTTTGGTCGGGGCGATTAATGTTAAAATTTTTTAAAGGGAAATGAAATTATTTTTCAAGTCTACAACTTCGTAAGAAGTTCGTTTACTATGTTTAACAGAAAATTGATCCAACCTTGAAAAATGATAGATATACTGATTCTGTGTGCTTAACTAGTGAAGTTATTAGGCTTAAAAGGCTTTAGGACAGTCATTGTATGTCATGGTAACTTTTTATGGTGCGTAAAAGTAGATGTGATACAAACTAAAACTACTTGATTTTACGTGGAAACTCCTTACGAGTTTTGCATGTCTTCATATATATCTTTCCGAATGATAGGCAGAAAAGCGATTACCCAGTCATACACGAGCCCGTAAGTGTTCTGATTCCCGTGAAGATAGCGTTTCAAGAAACTGCAGTGATCCAGATTCGGGACTTGCAGTTGGTTACTACTCTGAAGTCTATGTAAGTGTTTATCATAAAAAAAAAAGAAAAAAAAAAAAAAACTTATGAGTAATTGAAACATTCTAGAGTTCAACATATCAAGACTTCTTAATCATGGAGTAAGAAAGAGAACGGGAAGGAGATGAAGAGTAATTACAAACTTAATCAGACACTAAGGGTCGAGGTCAATTCGGGGTGACTTGGGGAAAGCCAAATATGCTTTGAGAATAGATAAGAGGCATCATAATCTCTGAGTTGTTGCCCACTTAAATTTTGAGGCATAATTGAACCTAACTCGTATCACAGAAACGATGAAAACCATCTTAAGTTATTTACCTGCTTACAACCTGTCTCTATATGTCATAATACAGCTAAACACGGATCTATGTGACAGTCACGTAATTAGTATGATTCCTGTTCGGATCTTTTCTAAAAACGTAGTAGTCCCTATCGAGACTGAAATTTGATCCCTTATACTTTATTTTTTAAAAAGTTTCTTGTACTTAGGTAGTTTTATAATTTTGTATCTGGTTACTTGGACTTGATCGTGTTATTTGATTCTTAAAGGGAAGTTTTAAAAGTTAATTGCAAAATGTTCAAATTATAAGGGTTGATTTTGTAAATATAGGCGATGTTGTTAAACAGGCGAACTTGTGAATAACTTCGCCTAGGCGAAGTTAACCGTAACTTCGCCCCTATATAAGGATTTTCAAAAGTCATTCGTTCATTATTTTCATTATCAGCGAACTTATCCTCCGACTTTTCAGCGAACTTATCTGAAATCTCGGCGAACTTGTCGTTTCGTTTCATCTTTGTTCTTTTTTCTCAGTTTCCGTTACGATTCAAGGTTCGTGGTGTCGACATATCGTATAACACATGTTCTTTCTTGTTTATCTAAGGTCGTGTCGAACCGTTACGAAACCTCGGACCGTCGGATTTTTGAAACCATTTTTCAAACTTGTTTTTACGTGGTTGTGAACCACTTGAACGTCTAGACCATCATAAAATCGAGTTTTACGGAGTCCACAATCGTTAAATTCGCCAACGGCACGTCGTTCGAAATCCTTACTGTCGCCGATTCAGATTCAGGCAAACTTAGGGTTTCGGCGAAGTTATCCGTAACTTCGCCTGAGGCTCAACTTCGCCTGAGGCAATGTTGTGGTGAGGCGAAGTTATCAGTAACTTCGCCTGGACCTTTTAATTTTTTAATTATTAGACGAACTTAAAGATGAAGCTAAGTTGTTTCCAACTTCGCCCCAACTTTAACTTCGCCTCTTAAGATTTTATCACAACTTCGCACATGGTAACAAGCGAACTTGTGGTACGCCTTAACGTTTATCTAACTAGGTTCGTTTGTTGCAGATATGGCTGCAGTAGCAGGTGCTGGAGGTGACGATGGAGATAATCAGAGGCAATTCTTCCCGGGTCACAACATGTTCATCACCTTAGACCCGGAAGCGAGTGGTGTGGAGGATTACCGCGAGATAATCACATTCCTCCTTCGCTCGAGGATATTCCACGCTATCACGACGACTCTGCCGATATCCTTACCCAATATCGAGGATTTCTGGCAGACGGTGGAATACGATTGCCATGTTGAGCCCCCGGTTATGCGAGCAACCGTCAACAACCAAGAAGTTCAGTTCTCGTCTGAACAAATACGGGTGGCGTTACGTTTTGGAGAGGAGACTCGGGACGACCCAACTGACTTTGTAGCTCCGTTTCGTGATGGAGCATTCCTACGAATGGGATATTCTGGTCCCTTGGGCGATACCCAGAGACGGAAGGGGTTCCTGCTCGATCAGTGGCGCTTCCTCATGCACGTCATGATTGTGTGTATGTCTGGGAGAAAGGCGGGTACTGACGGAATGGGTGCGACCATGCAGTCAGCAATGACTGCTCTGACTTATAACAAACGTTATAGCTTTAGTCAGATGGTCTTTTATGATATCGACAGACAGAGGAGGGTGATGGCTCGTGAGCGGTTCATAATGTATCCAAGATTCATCCAGATGATCTTGAACCATGTGGCTCCAAATTTGCCTCAACGACGCCCAATACGATACGTGGAGAGTGTGAGCAAACGTATCTTTGCTCAATGCCGTACTTCGAGTGCGAGGAGCAAGCCTGAACGTCGTCCAAGGCATACTCCACTCTTTGGGTTCTTAATAAACCCGGGGTATGTGCCAGCTCGGGGGGATGAGTTCAGAGACCCTCAACCACAACAGGCAGGAGCAACTCGAGATGTACCTACTGTGCCTGTGGTGTCGGCTGAGGAGGATGTAGACGTTGATGCTGCATTTGGCGGCCAAGGATTCTTCGACATGGACCGGTTTGATCCGCAAGAAGAGGTGCAGGTCTCTGCTGCACAGGTTCGGGAAGTGAATGTTACTAGAGCAGCTACGACGGTGGCTGACTCAGATCTTGATGATGTTATGGATGAGGCGAGAAGGATGTCGGTGAGACGAGAAAGGACGATTGGGAAGAGGAAGAGGACAGTTGATGATAGCGAGTCAGAAGAAGAAGAGGATATTCACAAGCTGATTAGACGATCAAGACGTGAAAGGACAGGTGCAAGTATGGGAGCTGGAGAGACTTCAAGAGTTGTACGTTTTGCTCTGCCAGCACTGTCAGGTATGTCGATTGTTCCTACATCACTACAGGTCACAGGTTTAAGCGCCGCGGAAGTTCCCGTGGTGGCTACATCAGCTGTCGGCATCCCATCAATCACTACTATTCAGCTGACAACTACGGAGATTGTGTCTTTACCACCTCCAACGCTTACTCCTTCAGAGGTGGTGGCACAATTTGTAGAGTCGACAGTCGTTGCAACTGCAGGGTTGTCGGTCACGATACCACCTGCGGTTACGTCCACAACTGCTTCTGATGTCCCGGTTACATTCGAGATCCCTGCTGAGTATACTCAAGACACATCTAACATGAGGTTTGATTTCGATGCAACCCTCTCAGACTCGGAGAGAATAGCTGCACTTGAACGGGTCATGGCAGAGCAATCGAGGATAAACTTTATCCAGACCCAGGCTATTCAGCGCCTTGTAGCAGAGAATCAACTACAGTCGTCCCTCCTGGTTGAACATGGGCGAATTATAGATGCTATGAAGGAGTTCTTGGCATCTCAGGGGGAGACAAGCTGTAGAGGCGACGAGTTAAGGACAAAGAAGAGAAATGATAGAGACGATGATCCCAATGCATCGAAAGATGCAGGTGGTGAGTTGCCAAGAACTACTCAAGCTCTTGGGACTTCCATAGCTCAGGGGGAGTCTGCAGGTGCAGTTGGTGGTGATGAGGTGGTGATGGTTGATGATGAAGATGATGTGATTGATGCTTTGAAAGAATTAGATGATGATATGCTAGATGATGATGTGATGTTTGATGATGATGTGCTGCCTACTGAGGAGATTGAGAAGATTGGAGCACAGATTGTGATTGAAGAAGATGTTGAAGAAGGTGAAATAGTAGAAGAAAATGTTGAACACGAGATCCCAGATATTGAGAAAGCCGATATGGGTAATGAGATGGAAAATGATGAGACTGAATGGGAAGAGCAGCCTAGGTGGAAGGAAGGCTATGCTCAGTGGTTCGTCAAAACGAAGAAACCAGCGGTCCCTACAATGTTTAAGAAGAGTTACAATATTAAAGGCTATGCCGAAGCGAAGAAAGGGATTATTTGCTGGATCTATGATGAGCAGTTGAAGCTCTTTGTGATTAAACGGTATGATGGCGTTCAGTACTTTAAAAGAATGTTAAGGTCGTTGAATACACTACCGGAATGTGAAGTGAGAGACTTAGCCAGATTGGGGTTAATCAATCGAAATGACGATAATATGGCTAGAGTCATTGAGAAAATTGTATGGAGAGAGAGAGTATAAAAGAAAAGAAGTTTGAGCTGTTGAAACCGCAGAAGGGAAAACTTGTTGAAGACAAGGATAGAGGTTTGAGAGCTGATGGAAAACCTTGGATGGTCATGAAGTATAAACCGATCCGGTGCCTTAAAGAAGTACCGATGAAGCTAATGCCCAAGGATGTGCTTAAAGACCTAAAGTGGTGGTATGTGGATTGTGAGACAGCAGAGGCGGTGATGGAAGACGAGGATGAACAAGAGCTCCTAAGAGTTTACGATCCGATGCATTTGGTAAACTTATCGCAAGCTGATCTGAAGGTACTTAATGAGAAGAAAATCTTTTATATTCCTGCTTGGAAGGACGAAGCGAGGAAATATCAAAGAGTTGTGTCAGTTTGTGTTAGAGAAGGAGTGCATGCGTGAAGAGACAAGATTGAAGATTACGAGACAAGTGCTTAAAGATCAAGATATGAAGCTACTGCCAGGAGGGAGTCTGTTGGTGCATAAATGTCAGTAGTTCATAGTCTAGTGTCTGTAATCGAGTCTGTAATGTTATTTATGTTTTTGTTTAAGCGAAGTTGTTAACAAGTTCGCCTAGGCGAACTTGTTGAACAAGCGAAGTTATGGACAACTTCGCCTGAACATATCAGGCGAAGTTGTCGTGTATTTATACTAGGTTACGGCTTAGTGTTGAGGAGTTCATCGAGTTGATCTAAGCTGGTTTGAGTTCATTGTAACGTGAGGACGAGAGTCTGTATCAGTGATTCATATCACGTGAGTTCAGTTATTAATATATAACGTGTTTCGGTTTATTCGTGTGTGTTTGTTTGATTTGCTTTCTACGCTCGTAACGATCTACGCAGGGATTCCGCACCTGAGTAGACCGAGATATCTCATGTGATCCGTCCAGGGAACCTACATTTTGTAAACTTATCTGTGAATCCTTGTTTGCAGGCACTCAGAAGTCAGGAAAATCCGCATCCAAGTTTTCTCTTGAGGATATTGATTGCATGTTTGTGAAGAAGGAGACCTTGAAGTCTACCCCGATCTCCGAGCCTCGTCCAGTCACGACCAGAGCCAAGTCAGGAGCAAAGAGGAAGAAAAGCTCTGATCCTGTTTAACACTGATAAACAGCTGCTCGAAATGCTGACTGCCGTAAGGATCCTTTATTCTCTTAACCCTTGCTGATAGATTAAGTATTCTTTTGATCTTGTCTTATTTTCTTATGCAGGCTGTCAACTCTGCTCGAGGCCTTCGTGAGAAGATCATTGGGGAATACGAGGAGACTCTTGCTGGGATGAGGTTCATGGCCGCTGCAAAGAACAAAGCGCTTTCTAAGATGACCAAGGAGAAGAAACAGGCCGAGGATCATGCATCCACACTCGCAGTCCAAATGCAGGAGAAGATCAACCGGGCTACCAATGAAGCGAAGATTTCGGCAGCCAAATCGGTTTTGCAGGCCAGGATCAAGCTTGTAACTGAAGCCAATGATCCATCCTTTGACAAATCTTCATGGGACATAGTGTAGTGGAAGCAATCCTTGGCTGATCTGGGCGATGGTGAGGACGAAGAAGAAGGTGATATGGTTGATGTGAGTGGAGCAGGTGCAAGTGGAGTGAAGGAGACAGAAGCATCCACTGAAGGGGATGCTCTGGAGACGGGCAATAAGGGATGATAAAGACAAGGCCCGAGCCCGTTTTGTTTTTCTTTTGTTGATGTTTTTATGAATAATTTTGTTGTGTACTTTAAGACAATAGTAACTTAGGGTAAAGGATCTAGGATCCTTAAGACAATTAATCAGGGTAGCAAAGGTGGAGGAATCCTCTGTTTGTGGGGATGAAGCCTTTTTTGCCCCTGACTTTTAATTTCCGGCACTTAACTAAACGGTTAGTAGCGACTTACTTTAACCCGAATGGATGGTCCATCTTTTCGAATGGTGAAGTCCAGGTTAACTTTTGGTAATGTTAAGTAAGTTTTCTAATAAATATCATCATTTTATTAATTGCTTGTTTATTTGTTGCATGAAAGTTTGTTTGATATAGCTTTAGTCTCATTAAAAGTTTTAAGAAATAATCTTGAGTAAAAATCTTAGAATAGAGTATCCTTCTAAAGAATAATTATAAAAAAATTAGGATAGAACATCCACGTAGAAATAATTCAAAGATTTTAAATCCTTAAACAAAAAGGTTTATAAGGATTTCGGCTAAACAATTATAAATTGAGAAGTAAAAAATTATACCAGAAGGTCTAATTAGACCTAAGTTACCATAAGTAGAGGCTCTTCCGTGATCCTTGTAGAAATAAGCTAAGGATTTTAAATCCATAAGTCCTGATTCTTATTATTGGATTTAAAACATCTGTTGCAAAGAGCTTATAAGATTAATTGGGGTTAAACCCGTTATGCTGGGGACAAGCCCATGCAACTGGGACAAGCCTGTGTACTGGGGACAAGCCCATGAACTGGGGACAATCCCAAACCGGGGATAAGCCCAAACTGGTGACAAGCCCAAAAACTGGGGACAAGCCTAAACTGTGGACTGGCACAATACGGATGTTAACTGGGGACTCGCCCAAACCGGGATTTAGCCCAAACGTGAGATAACATGAAAATGTTATAAACCGGTGGTATGGTACGTCTACCATAAATCGTAGGATCCTCCATATAGCTGAAGACAACGAAATTGTCAGCCACTAAGCGTGTACTGGTCCCGCTGCCCCGAACTATACGTTGGATAGCGTGCGCTACAAGAGAGAGTGTAGAAACTCTAATTCGTAAGAAATGTGAAAACCTTTAAACCTTAGAAGATATGACCATCGGGGGGCATACCTTAATCGTGGGCTAGGCCAAGAGAAATAGTAAAGTACCTTAGAGGTGAAGGAGAGGTGGCCAACCTCTTTAGACATTTAAACACCTTACAAATATCCTGCATTGTTACTTAAAACTCAGAAGTAACAAGTGTTAAGTGTATGTTATCCTTAATATAAATCTTAAATGAATAAATGATCAAATAGATATTACCAATGTTAGGATCCTTGATCCTATCAGGATACTAGATCCTCCAAGGATACTTGATCCTAACCATTAAAAGTACTTCTTAAGGTGGATAACATTCCAAGCTCTTGGTAACCTGTTGCCTTCCATAGTGAGCAAATGATATGCCCCCTTTCCTGCTTCTGACTCGATCAGATAAGGACCTTCCCACTTGGTTTCTAGCTTTCCATCAGTCGGATTGGTTGTATTCTGGAAGGCTTTCCTTAAGACCAAATCTCCTTCTTGAAATCTTCTGATCCTTATACTTTTGTTGTATGCCCCAGCTACCCTTTGTTGATAAGCTGCCATTCTTAATTTGGCAAGGTCTCTGAGTTCTTCAACAATATCCAAGTCTTCGAGAAAGATTTCTTTATTAGCTTCAGGATCACAGATGCTTGTTCTGGCCGTAGGAACCACCATCTCTGTAGGGATTACTGCTTCGGATCCAAAAACCAATGAGAAGGGTGTTTGGCCTGTTGCATTTTTTGGTGTCGTCCTGTCGGCCCAAAGTACATATGGTAGTTCGTCGACCCATTTGCCTTTCTTGGATCCTAGATTTTTTTTCAAGTTCTTGATGATTATCTTGTTGCTTGACTCTGCTTGACCATTAGCTTGAGGATGCACTGGAGTAGATGTAATCATCTTGATGCCCCAACTGTCACAAAAGTTAGTAGTTCTTTTCCCAATAAACTGGGATCTATTATCACAAACAATTTTAGATGGGTTACCAAATCTAGTTATAATAGTTCTTTTTATGAAGGATATGGCTTCCCTTTCTCGGACTTGTACGAATGCTTCTGCTTCAATCCATTTAGAGAAGTAGTCTGTCATAGCAAGCATAAAGACCTTTCCACCTGGTGCCTTTGGTAGCTTGCAATAATATCCATTCCCCATTTCATGAAAGGCCATGAAGAGGATATAGGATACATTGGTTTTGTTGGCTGATGAAGGATGTTTGCATGCCTTTGACAAGCATCACACTTCTTTGAGTATTCCATTGCATACTTCTTCATTGTCGGCCAGAAGTACCCAGTCCTATGTATCCTGGAGAATAATGCCCTCCCCCCTGTGTGGTTGCCGCAATCGCCCTCGTGGAAGTCTTGGAGTACCTCTTGTATTTCAGGGTCTTCAATGCATATCAAATAGGGACCTGCAAGAGATTTTCTATATACAATATCTTGTAAAATAATGAATTGTGATACCTTCAACCTTAAAGCTTTAGGATTTTTCAATGTAGGGATTTCTCCATCTTGAAGGAACTTCTTAATTGGAAGGATCCAAGATCCTGCTTTTTGGGAGGCTGAAGAATCCTTATGTTCTTCTGTGCAATCCACTATTTCCTCCTCAGCTTCCTATTCTCCAATTGCTGGAGATAATATATGAATGTTAGGTATCTTTACATCATCTGGTATCTTCAATGATGATACTAGTTTGCTAAGGCATCCGCCCCAGCATTCTCTTCTCTTGGTACCTGCATGATACTAAACCACTCAAAGGATTTTGCTAATTCCTTCACAATTTCTAAATACTTGATCATATTCTCACCTTTCACGGTATAAGAGCCGTTAAAGTGGTTAGTTATAAGTAAATAATCAATATAAACTTGAAGATACCTGATCCTCGTTTGTTTGGCTAAAAGTAAACCTGCGATGAGTGCTTCATATTCTGCCTCATTGTTGGTCGCTTGAAATGCACATGCAATGGACTGGGGTATTATGTCCCCCTATGGCGATTTCAGTAGTATGCCAAATCCCGTTCCTCTTACGTTGGATGCTCCGTCTGTGAAGAGGAACCTAGGATCCTTGGTTTCTTCTAGTTGCTGGACTTCTAAATCAGCTTCCTTTTGCATGTCACTGCTGAAATCAGCCACAAAGTCTGCTAGTGCTTGCGATTTGATAGCTGTTCGAGGCTCATACTGAATGTCATATGCACTCAGCTTCACAGCCCACTTGGCCATCCATCCTGACAATTTCGGTTTTCTAAGCACATTCTTAACAGGATAATTAGTTCTCAAAGTAATAGTATGTGTTTCAAAGTAATGTCTCAATTTAGTGGAAGCCATAATCAACGCAAGGATTAATTTTTCAAGGTGAGAATACCTGACCTCTGCATCTAAGAGGCTTTTACTTACATAATATACCGGGTGTTGTTCACGTTCATGATCCTTAAGAAGGACGACACTTACTGCATTACCTGAAACTGCTAGGTATAGATATAAGGATTCTCCATCCACTGGCTTCATCAGAGCTGGTGCTGAGGATAAGTAATCCTTTAAGGCTTTTAGGGCGATTCATGCTTCTCTGTCCATTCAAACTTCTTGTTTTTCCTAAGGATGTTATAGAAGTCTTTGCACTTCTCCAAGGATCTGGAAATGAATTTGTTGAGAGCAGCTATTCTCCCCATCAATCTTTGGACATCTTTAGCGTTCACAAGAGACTTCAAGTTAATAATGGCTTCTATCTGCTCGGGGCTTGCCTCTATTCCTTTTTTGGTTACCATGTATCCTAAGAAATTCCCAGCTTTGACACAAAAATGGCACTTTGAAGGATTCAGCTTCATGTTGTACTGATCCAGGATGTTGAAAGCTTCTTAAAGATCTTTGAGGTGATCCTCAGTTTTCTTTGACTTCACCACCATGTCATCCATGTATACTTCCATGGTTTTTCCTAACTGATCCTGAACATCATGTTGACCAATCTTTGATATGTTGCCCCTGCGTTTCTAGTCCGAACGGCATTGCAATATAACAATATATGCTGGTAGGAGTCATGAATGTTGTATCCTATTGATCAGATGGTTCCATTTGAATTTGTTGAAATCAAGAGGAAGCATCCATAAAGGTGAGCATCTCATGTCCTGCCGTTGCATCCACCATGAAATCTATATGTGGTAACGGGAAAGGATCCTTAGGGCATGCCTTGTTTAAATCAGTAAAATCGACACACACCCTCCACTTTCCATTCTTTTTAGAAACAACAACCATATTAGCTAACCATCGAGGATAGTTAACCTCTCTTATCATACCGGCCTTAAGAAGTTTTTCAACTTCTTCTTGTATGATCTTGTTCCTCTTAGGAGCGAATTTCCTTCGCTTCTGATGGACGGGTTTAACTGATAAATCAAGGCCTGACTTGTGAGTAATTACCTCCTTAGAAATACCTGTCATGTCTGAATATTTAAGGCAAACGTGGACTTTCTTCGCTTTAGGAAGGATATTATATCCTCCTCGATCTCACTAGGGATACTGGATCCTAGGAACACCTTTACATCTTTATCCTCGGGATCCAAGGACACCTCCTTTATGTCTTTTTCCCAAGCTTACAGCACGTCCCTAGGATGTTGTTGTGATTGCTATGCTTTCGTCTGTTTAGCTGCTGGCTACATTGATGAAGAATAGTAGTTCTTGGTTTCGACTTGGTCACCATCCATCCTTACTACTCCATAAGGAATTGGTAGTTTGATGCATTGATGGTAAGTATAGGCCACTGCCTTCATCCCATGTAGCCAAGGCCTGCCTAAAATAACATTGCAACAAGAAGGTTATCTATAAAACATAATTTTTGGTAAGAATTTAACCCTTCGATGTATATTGGGAGTTTGATGTCCTCCATTGCCTTCTTGGTCTCGCCACTAAAGCCGACTGACACCGACGTCCTCGGGATGATCTCTGAATCCGGGATGTTCATCTTCTGAAGGACATCATGTTAGATGATGTTGACCGAGCTTCCACCATCGACAAGGATCCTGCATGCATAATGGTTAGCAATAAACAAAGTAATAATTAAACTGTCATGATGGGGATCCTGATGCTTGATTTATCTTCTTCATCAAAGAAGATCCTTTTATCATTCGTCAAAGTGGTGGATATAACCGGTCGTTCCCCGTTATCCAACTTGGTCTCCTTGGTGAGCCTCTTAGCTGCTGAGAAGGAAGTCCCACATATATCCGAGCCACCGGAAAGGAAGTTGATCACTTGAGAATCTGGCGGGGGCGGAGTTGCTTTTTGAGGAACCTCTTCAGGATCCTGAATCCTGGACTTTTTTCTTCCCAACAGTTCCTTGAAATGGCCCTTACTCAGGAGGTATCCAATTTCCCTCCTCAAACCGATGCAATCGTCCGTCATGTGGCCAAAATCCTCATGGAAAGCACACCATTTGGATTTATCTATGAAGGTGGCCGACTTCTCATTCTTTCGGGGCCACCTCGCCTTTTCCCCTATATTCTTCATGTCACAAATCAAGCCATGGGTGTCTACGGAGAAGCAATATTCTGAGATATTGGGGTAATCCTCATCATAATTTTCTTCTTCAACAGCTTGAACGTTTTGATTGTTGAATTTGGAGCATGGCTTCGAATTGTTGTTTCTGTATGAGGATCCTTTATTCTTGTTAGGGGATTCGTGCTTTGTTTGAGCCCCTAACCATTCCTGGATCCTTTTGTCATCTTCCAGCCGTATGAACCTCAGTGCTCTATTCCTTACATCATCTAAAGTTCTGCAAGGAGTCATCACAAGATCATCATAAAAGGGGGTTCCCTTCTGAATTCCCATCTTGAATGCTTCAACAGCAGTATTCATGTCAAGATTAGGGATTTCTAGAGCTTCCATGCCGAACCTTGTAACAAAATCCCTAAGGTATTCATCACTAGGTTGGATAACGCGGTATAAATCACTAGTTAACTTCTAAAATTTCCTACTACAGGAAAATTGACTGTTGAACAAGATAACTAAGTGTGAGAAAGAAGTAACAGAAAAGGGAGGAAGACTTAGCAGCCATTTCAAAGCAGATCCTGATAGTGTAGCCCCAAAACCTTTGCACAGACAAGCCTCCTTGAGCCTCTCAGGAATTGGATTAATTTCCATCCTTTCCTTGTATTGGGCGACATGCTCTTCAGGATCAGTGGTCCCGTCATACACTTTCATGTTTGGGGGGTTTGAAAGCGTTTAGCGATCTCCGTATCACAGATTGGCGGAGAAAATCTGGTAATTTGTGGCTTCCTTCCGGTATCTCAGGGATTGGACGGATCACCCCCAGTACACTGGATATCATATCCTTAAGTTTATGCAGTTCCTTAGCTATAGCTTGGTTGATACCTACATCCTGCATGGAACCACGGTTAGCATTTAAGGATATAGGATCATACGAGTTACCTCTTAGTTGCGTAAAGGTCGTCATTCCAGAAGAGTAACTGAGATAAGAAGCGTCTACTACAAGAGTTGGTCCACCATAAGCTATGGTCTGCATGGGGATTAGATCTCCTTCATGGACCTCAGAGGACCGTTGATGTTGAATCCTTGAGGATCCTTGATCCTGGAAGAAGGATCCTTGATTGTGGATAAAGGATCCCAATGGTTGAGAGTTAACGGATCCTTGAAGATATGATCTGTAGGATCCTGTTTGAAGGATCAATGGTCCTTGCTGGAAAGTTGAGGAGCCCTGAGCTAGCTGACCAATGGACCCCGGTTGAAGGATGGATGATCCTTGCTGAAAAGTTGAGGATCCTTGAGCTAGCTGACCCATGGACCCCGGTTGAAGGATGGATGATCCCTGCTGAAAAGTTGAGGAGCCTTGAGCTTGCTGACCCATTGAACCCGGTTGAAGGATGGATGATCCTTACGCATGTTGGTCCAAGGATCCTGGAGTAGTGAAATCCAACATCCTAGGCACTAGAGAAGTCTGATCCTCTGCCGGCCTCTTAGTCCTCTTGAGGTCTTCTATCTCCCAAATGATCCTCTGGTTAGTCTTGTTTTGTTGCTTCATGTATGCTTTGACATGCGAAAACATCATTGTTAGCATTAACTACCGAAGTGGCAACGGTAGTTTTTGAGCTCTGGAAGACTGGTAGTTGCGTCTTGTTTCCAGCAGCAGCAACCCTTGTTGTCCCCATGATTGGAGAAGGCATTGGTGGCAAAGTTCTTGAAGAGAGAGAAACTGAAATGGTATGGTCGAGGAAGCAGAGGTTGATTGAGAGGACATTGATGGTTATATGGGTATGTAAAGGTTGAAAATGGTAGGGTATTTTCTAGATTATAGCACCAATTGCCCCACGTTGGGTGCCAAATTATTTTGGACAAAAATCTACTAAGGATAATGTATCCAAATCTTCAATTGTGAGGTTTAGTGCTACGATAATAATAACGGTTATATGAACGAAATAAAGATGAACACCGTGATTTATTGCCTGGAAAAACCCTTTAATCTTATTCGGATTAAAGGAAAAAAACCCCGGGTGACGACAACTTGTCTATCACCAATTTATTAATCTTCAAAAGGGTTACAATGGGTGGAGTATATGATCAATGAATACAAAAATGGCTATGTATGTGTGAATACAGAGAACTAACAGCTAAAGTATGCGACTGTAAGCTAACGAGTGAGTATATCTCTCCTTAGCATTGATCATAACTCGATATATGAAGAAAAATATATCTAACAACTAATCCTTATTAATCCACCATTTCTCCACTCTCTTCCTTCGTGACTTTGACCACGTGCTATAGATGTCCAGTAGCGAATTAGGCGGTGGATTGAGTCTTTAGGAGCCGTTATACTTGATTAACACATCACCATTCAAATACAATTATTAGTAAACATATATTACCAAGTATCCCTGATCCTTTATAATCTGGAACATATCTCAAGGATAATCTATCCAGAAGATAGTCAAGAATAATGGATCCTCAGTGTAAAATCCATGCCCTAAGAATGACAAACCGTCTATCACCACTTTATTAATAAAAATCGGGTTACAATGGGTGGACATATTGATCAGTAATACAAAAATATCTAAATGTGTGTTACTAGCAAGAGCTCTGAATAATACTGAGTTGTGTGAAGTAAATAAGTGTGTGACCTAGCTGATCCAATATCTCGTTATATAGAAAATAACAAATAACTAAAGTTCCTATTATTACGCCACTCTTCCCACTAGCCGTATCCATCTCTTTTACCATGTGCATTAGGAGTCCAGTAGCGATTAAATAGGTAGACCAAGTCGTCCATCCATTATACCTATCAAATATTAACCTACACATAAGAAACAATCATTAGTAACAACAAATTCTGAGGATCCTCTATCCTGGGTCAACTCCGGAACTTTTCGTCAAGGATAATTGATCCAGGCGTGTTTCAAGGATAACATATCCTCAGCATGTATTATCCATGCCCTAACAATTGCCCCCAAAATGGCGGTTGTTTCTGGATAACAGCTATCATTTTGAAATTTCAATTTCCTGCAAAAAATATATGATTAGACGTGTGTTAGAGGCAGTTATTATCAATAAACCCATGGTTATCCGTCGCCTTTATATGTGATCATCTTAACCCTTTTATAACTACACAATCCAGCAGCCATTCAGGTAACCTTCTTTCTTCTCTTTTCATTTTCTTTTTCTAGATCATGTCTACTGTTTCTATCTCCTCCTCTTCCTCCAGCCAATCGGACCCCAATGACTTCCGATCACAAGGTTTATTGTCCATTCCATCCTCTGAGATATGTAAGTTCACAGATCCAGAAATCGACAACCTCCGACCACTTTTACCGGCCAACAACATTTTCCGACCCTTCGATTCTACAGTTCGCAGCGACTGTGTGTCGAAGAACTAGGTTTGCTTTCCAGCCCAACCGTTCCTAATAGGCTTCTGATATCCCTTTACTGACTTCACCCAAAGCTTCTTCACTTTGACCAGAATCAGTTATATCCAAGCCAGCCCATGTTATGGAGAATCCTTCGTATTTTTGAAAGGATATCGAAGAAGAAGGTGTCGATTTTGGCTTGTCGGAGTTGTCCATCCTGTACACCTTGGCTACTCACTGTTCAAAACGTATTGTTTTTAAATCAAAACCTCGTCAACCGATCCCTATCTCAAAGGTTACCCAGAATGGTTCATTATGGAAAAACCAATTATTCTTCGTGAAAAGGGACTCAATCCCAGGTGGATCTGATTTACCCAAAAGATGGATACTGAAGGGTAGGATCCAAGATCCTTAGGTAATACCGGTAGGATACTTGATTCTTCCATTAACACTTAGTTTTTCTTGTACAGTTGACAACTTTGACCTGCTATCTGAACTTCCTGGAGTCAAATAGAAGGTCAAGAAATTCATTGCACTGGATCCTGAAATCGGGACCTTTCAAGCCAAGTTTGTTGAAGCTTTTCAAGAATCAAACTCGGAATCAAACATGTCAAATAAGTATTTTTATAACCAAGTTTAATATAAATTAAAACTAACTGAAAACTTATCTGTGGTTCGTTATTTGTAGATGCCTAGAAGTCGGGCAAATCCACATCCATGTTCTCCCTCGAAGAAATCGATTGCATGTTCGTGAAGAAAGAGACTCTGAAGTCCACCCCAATGCATGAGCCATGCCCAGTCACGACCCGAGTGAAGTCAGGAGCCAAAATGAAGAAGAGATCCGAGCCTGAGATCCCTTTTGACGTCGAGAATTAGCTTCTCGAGATGCTCACCGTGGTAAGAATCCTTGATCTTGATAACCTTTATCCTTGAATCGAGTATTCTTCTAATTTTGTCTCGTTCTCTTGTATAGGCCGTCAACTCTGCCCAAATTCACCATGAGAAGATTGTTGGAGAATACGAGGATACTCTCGCTGGGATGAGGTCCATAGCTGCCGCGAAGGACAAGGCACTCGCTAAGATGACCAAGGCGAATAAGCAAGCCGAGGATCATGCATCCATACTCGCGGTTTAGATGCAAGATGAGATAACCCGAGCTACCAATGAGGCGAAGATCTGGGAAGGTAAATCAGTTCTCCAGGCCAGAATCAAGTAGGTGACTGAAGTCAATGATCCTGCATTTGACAAATCTTCGTGGTACATAGCGTACTGGAAGCAGTCTTTGGCTGACTTGGGCGGAGGCGTGGATGAGACAGGTGAAAGCACTGAGACTGCTGCTAGAGCGCAGGAGACCGAGGTGATGGACACGGGGAAGGATGCGACTGTTGAAGAGGATGCAGCAAAGGCAAGCAATGAAGGATGATAAAGACAAGGCAAGAGCCCGTTTTTTTATTATGCTTGGTTATGTTTTTAAGGATATTTGATAATGATTTGTAACAAACAATAGTAATTAGGATAAAAGATCTGTGATCCTTAAGACAATTTTCGGGGGTAGCAAAGGTGGAGGGATCCTCTGTTTGTGGGGATGAAGCCTTTGATGCCCATGTCTTTATTTTCCTGCACTTTATGAACAGTTAGTAACACCTGCTTAACCCGGGTGGATGGTCCATCTTTTGAATGGTGAAATCCGGGTTAAGGATTTTGTAAGTCCGGGTGACTTAATAATAATAACAACTTATATCTTTTGTCTATTTATGTGTTATTTATTATTCCAAAAATATATATCTTGTAGTGTTAGATTTATTAGTAGTTTTGAAACAAAGTTTCAAGAATTCATTATCCTTATAAAAACATATTATAAATACTGGATCATCATACAATTAAAGATATAATTCAAAACCGAATAAATATAAATTGATCACTTGAAATCATACCATAAGATCTAATTAGATCTAAGTTACCATAAGTGTTGATCCATCTGCGATCCTTGTAACTGAATTTAGGATACCTTATGCAAATAACTTATGTTATTAACTGGGATTAAGCCCAACAAGCTGGGGACAAAACCCAAATAAACTGGTGTTAAACTGGGGACTCGCCCGAACCAGTATTTAGCCCAAATGTACGTGACATGAAAACGCCAAAACCTTAGATAACATGAAAATGTTAGAAATCTTTGTCTTGAGATAACATGAAAATTTTATAAACCGGGGGTATGATACGTCTACCATAAATCGTAGGATCCTCCATGTAGTCGAAAGCAAAGAAATTGTCAGCCACTAAGCGTGTATTGGTCCCGCTGCCCCGAACTATACATTGGATAACGTGCGCTCTAGGCGAGAGTGTAGAAACTCTAGTTTATATGAAAGGTGAAAACCTTTAAATCTTAGAAGATATGACCATCGGGGGGCACACCTTAATCGTGTGCTAGGACAAGGAAAATAGTAATGTACCTTAAGCGTGAGGGAGAGGTGGTCAACCTCTTAGTCATTGAACCTCTTATTAAAATCTTCATTGTTATTTAAAATTGGAAAAGATAAATGTTAAGAATATATTATCCTTAAATGAATAACAAAAATTTGAAATGAATAAGTGATCAGATAGATATTACCAATTTCAAGATCATTGACCCTTTGAGGATACTTGATCCTGATTAAAAAAGTACTTCTTGAGATGGATAGCATTGAATGCCCTTGGTAATCTGTCACCTTCCATGGTAAGTAAATGATATGCCCCTTTCCTACTTCTGATTCAATCAAGTAGGGACCTTCCCACTTAGGTGCTAGCTTTCCATCTGCGGGGTTAGTTGTATTCTGGAAGGCTTTTCTCAAGATTATATATCCTACTTGGAATCTTCTGATCCTTATATTTTTGTTGTATGACCCAGCTACCCTTTGTTGATACACTGCTATTCTAATCTTGGCTAGGTCTCTAAGCTCTTCAACAATATCTAGATCTTGGAGAAGAATTTCATTGTTGGCCTCAGGATCACGGATGCTTGTTCTAGCAGTAAGAACCACCATTTATGTAGGAATTATGGCTTCTAATCCAAACACCAATGGGAAGGGTGTTTGACCTGTTGCATTCTTTGGTGTTGTTCAATCAGCCCAAAGAACATAAGGAAGTTTCTCAGCCCACTTGCCATTCTTATATCCTAGTTTCCTCTTCAAGTTGTTGATGATAATCTTGTCACTTAATTCTACTTTACAATTGGCTTGAGGATGAACTGATGTGGAAGTAATCATCTTGATGCCCCAACTATCACGAAAGTTAGTGATTCTTTTCCCGATAAACTAGGAACCATTGTCACAAATAATTTCTGAAGGGATACCAAATCTAGTAATAATGTTTATTTTAATGAAGGATATCACCTCTTTTTTATGGACTTGAACAAAAGCTTCTGCTTCTATCCACTTTGAAAAGTAATCAGTCATTGCAAGCATGAACACTTTTCCACCTGGCTCTTTAGGTAGCTTACCCACAATATCCATGCCCCACTTCATGAAAGGCCATGATGAGGATATAGGATACATAGGTTCCGCCGGTTGGTGTAAAATGTTTCCATGTCTTTGACAAGCATCACACTTTTTCGAATATTCCATGGTATCTTTCTTCATGGTTGGCCTAAAGTATCCTGTTCTTAGAATCCTAAAGAATAGGGCTCTACCTCCAGTGTGATTACCACAATCACCTTCATGAAAGTCTTGGAGCACCTCTTGAATTTCAGGTTCCTCGATACACTTCAATTATGGGCCTCGAGAGATTTCCTATACATAATATCATGTAATAAGATGTATTGTGATACCTTAAGTTTGAAGGTTTTAGGATTCTCTATAGCGGGAATCTCTCCATCTTGAATGAATTTCTTAATTGGGAGGATCCAAGATCCTTGATTATTTGAGGATAATGGATCCCAAAGCACACTCTCTTTGTTAGTTGTTATCTCCCCAACTTCTTGTTCCCCTATTGCTGGTGAGAGTATATGGATGATTAAAATTTTCATAGCTTCCGAAACCTTCAAAGATGAAGCTAGATTTGCTAAGGCATCTGCCCCAGCATTCTATTCCCTTGGTACCTGTATAATACTAAAAGAATCGGAGAACTTTGACAGTTCTTTCACAATGTTTAGATATTTAATATTTTTTCTCCTTTAACAGCATATGAGCCATTAAAGTAGTTAGTCATTAATAATGAATCTATATACACATGAAGATACCTGATCCTCATGTGTTTAGCTAGTTGCAAACCTACGATTAAAGCTTCATACTCTGCTTCATTATTTGTGGCTTGAAACTCAATGCTATAGACTAGGGTATTATGTTCCGCTGTGGCGATTTCAGTAGAAAACCTAGACCTGTTCCTCTAAGGTTGGATGCCCCATCCGTGAATAAGATCCACGAATCCTTGGTTTCTTTTAACTGTTGGACCTCCAAGTCAGCTTCCTTTTTTAGATCACTACTAAAATCAGCCACAAAGTCAGCTAATGCTTGAGACTTTATAGCAGTCCTTGGCTGGTATTGGATATCGTATGCACTTAGAATTCACAACCCATTTAGCCATCCTACCTGACATCTCTTGTTTTCTAATAACATTCTTGATAGGATAGTTAGTTTTCACAATTATAGTATGAGTTTCAAAGTAATGCCTTAAACTTAGTAGAAGCCATAATAAGTACAAAAATTATTTTTTCTAAATGAGAATACCTGGCTTCAGCATCTAGAAGACTTTTACTTACATAATAAACAGGATATTGTTCACCTTCATGATCCTTTACAAGGACAGCACTTGCTGCACTTCCCGAGACAGCTAGGTACAAGGATAGGGGTTCCCCATCTGTTGGCTTCATTAATGTTGGTGTTGAGGATAAGTAATCCTTCAAGGCTTTGAGTGCAGCCTCATGTTTCTCCGTCCACTCGAACTTTTTATTCTTTCTAAGGATATCATAAAAATCCTTACACTTCTATGAAGATTGAGAGATGAACCAATTTAAGGCTGCAATTCTTCCAGTCAACCTTTTTACATCCTTTGCATTCACGGGTGACTTTAGGTTGATGATGGCCTTTATTTGTTCCGGGATAGCCTCTATACCCCTCTTAGTGACCATATAACCAAGGAACTTTCCCACCTTAACACCAAAATGGCATTTAGATGGATTGAGTTTCATGTTATACTGATCAAGGATATTGAAGGCTTCTTCCAAGTCTTTAAGATGATCTTCAGCCTTCTTGGATTTGACCACCATGTCGTCTGTATAGACTTCCATGGTCTTTCCTAGCTGGTCTTTAAACATCATGTTGACTAAGCGTTGATAAGTCGCACCTGCATTTCTTAGTCCAAAAGGCATGACAATATAACAATATATTCCTGTAGAAGTCATGAATGTTGTGTCTTCTTGATCAAATGGTTCCATCTGAATTTGTTGAAATCCAGAGGAAGCATCCATAAAAGTAAGCATCTCATGCCCTGCTGTTGCATCCACCATGGAGTCTATATGTGGTAATGGGAAAGGATCCTTGGGACATGCCTTGTTTAAATCGGTGAAATCGACACATACCCTCCACTTTACATTCTTTTTTAAAACAATTTACAACATTAGCCAACCATCGAGGATACTTAACAACTCTGATCATACCGGCCTTAAGAAGTTTTTCAACTTCTTCTTGTATGATCGCATTCCTCTCAGGAGCGAATTTCCTTTGCTTCTGGTGAATGGGTTTAATGGAATTATCAAGGATTAGTTTATGAGTAATTACCTCTTTTGAAATACCTGTCATGTCTGAGTGCTTCAAAGAAAATGTGGATTTTCGTTGCTTGAGGAAAGATATGATATCCTCTTCAATATTAGTAGGGATACTGGATCCTAGGAAAACCTTTACGTCGGATCCTCGGGGTCCAAGGATACTTCTTTCAAGTCTTTGTCTCGAGCCTCCAGTACATTCCTTGGATGGTTTTGTAGTTGTTATGCTACCATTTGCTTAGCCACTAGCTTCATGGATGAGGAATAACAGTTCTTAGCTTCCACTTGGTCGTCATCTATTCTCACTACCCCCAAGGAGTTGGCAGTTTGATACACTGGCGATAAGTAGATGCTATAGCCTTTATTCCATGTAGCCATAGCCTGCCAAGAATAACATTGCAACAGGACAACTTATCAATAACACAAAATTTTTGGTAAGAGTTTACTCCCTCAATGTATTTAGGAAGCATGGTGTCCCCCATTGTTTTCTTAGTCTTGCCCCTGAAACCAACGAGCATGGAAGATCGGGGAATGATTTCTGAATCTGGGATATTCATTTTGTTAAGCACGTCATACTGAATAATGTTGACCGAACTTTCTCTTTCAACTAGGATCCTACGTACATAATGATTAGCAATAAACAGAGTTATAATCAAACCATCGTGATGAGGATCCTGGTTGCTTGTCTTATCCTCTTCATCAAATAATATTCTCTTATCAGTCGCTAAGGTAGTGGATATGATAGGACGCTCCCCGTTCTTCAACTTTGTTTCTTTAGCATGCCTCTTGGCCGAGGAGAAGGAAGTTCCACATATATCCGAGCCACCGGAGATGAAATTGATGACTTGTGCATCAGGTAGGTGCAGAGTTGCTTTCTGTGGGACATTTTCAGGATCCTGGATCCTAGACTTTTTTCTTCCCAAGAGCTCCTTGAAATGGCCCTTACTTAGAAGGTATCCAATTTCCCTCCTTAAACCAATACAATCATCGGTCTGGTGGCCAAAATCCTCAAGGAATGCACATCATTTGGATTTGTCTTTGAAGGATGTTGTTTTCTCATTTTTCTGAGGCCATCCTGCTTTCTCTCTAAGATCGTTCATGGTGAAAATCAAACCATGAGTATCAACAGAGAAGCAATACTCAGAAATACTTGGATAATCTTCATTGTCATCGTCTCCTTCTTCGACTACTCGGACATTTTGATTGCTGAATTTGGAATAAAGCTTCGAGTTGTTGTTACTGAATGATGATCCTTATTTTTTGTCAATAGACTCTTGTTTTGTTGGAGCCCCTAACCGTCCTTGGACCTTCTTATCATATTCTATCCTTATAAACTTGAGTTCCCTGTTTCTGACTTCATCTAACGTCCTACATGGAGTCATCACAAGATCGTCATAAAATGGGGAGCCCCTATGTAGCCCCATATTGAACGCTTCAGCAGCCGTAGCCATATCAAGATTAGGGATCTCTAGGGCCTCCCTACCAAAACATGTAACAAAATCCCTTAGATATTCATCATAAGGTTGGACAACTCTATACAAATCACTAGTTAACTTTTCAAATTTTCTACTACAAGAAAATTGGCTGTTGAACAAATTAACTAAGTGCAAAAAAGAAGTAACATAATAGGGAGGAAGACTTAGCATCCATTTAAGTGCAGATCTTGTTATTGTGGATCCGAAGCCCTTGCATAGACAAGCCTCCTTGAGTCTTTCAGGAATTTGATTGATCTCCATCCTCTCCATATACTGAGCCACATGCTCTTCCGGATAAGTGGTTCCATCGTACACCTTCATATTGGGGGTTTGAAAGTGTTTAGGGATTTTAGCATCACATATTGGTGGAGCAAATTTGGACAGCTTGTGGCTCCCTTTTGTTATTTCAAGAATAGGACGAACCACTCCTGGCACGCTGGATATCATATCCTTAAGCTTCTGAAGCTCCTTAGTCATATCCTGATTGATACCTGCATCCTGCATGGAACCAAGATTAGTGTCTAAGGATATTTGGTTATATGTGTTACCTCTTGGTTGGTTGAATAGGTGTCCCAGAAGAGTAGCCAAGATAAGAAGCATCTGCTATGGTAGTTGGTCCACCAGAGGCAATGGTCTGCATGGGGATGATGTGTCCTTCATGGACCTTTGATGCTGAATTCCCGAAGATCCTTGATTCTGCCAGAAGGATCCTTGAGGTTAGAAGATGAAGGATCCCTGATGATACAACCTAGAGGATCCTGGTTGAATAATCGATGATCCTTGCTGAAGGGACGAGGATCCTTGAGCAAGCTGACCCATGTACCCCGGTTGAAGGATAGATGATCCTTGCTGAAAGATCGAGGATCCCTGAGCCTGCTGACTCATAGACCCTGGTTGAAGAATAAATTATCCTTGCTGACCCATGGACCCCGGTTGAAGGATAGATGATCATTGAGCAAGTTGAGCCAAGGATCCTGGTGGTGAAATCCAGCATCCTAGGCACCAAGGGAGTTCGAAACTCCATTGGCCTCTTTGTCTTCTTGAGATCTTCTCTCTCACAAAGGATCTTCTGGTTAGTCCTACTTTGCTGCACCATATATGATTTAACCTGCGAAAACATAGCAGAAACATCATTTTTAGAGTTAACCACCGAAGTGGCAGTAGTGGTTTCTGAGCTCTTGAAGACTGGAGTTTGAGTCTTGTTTCTAGCAGCGGTAGTCCTTGGTGCTCCTGTTAGTGGAGGAGGCATCAACAATGAAGCTCTTGATGAGAGAGAAACCGAAGATGGCATGGTGGTTGAAGTAGAGGTTTGTTGAGAGGCCATTGATAGTAGTATAGGTAATAAGGTTGAGAATTAATAGGAAATGATTTGGATTATAGCACCAATTGCCCCACGGTGGGCGCCAAATTGTTTTGGTTAAAATCAACTAAGGATAATGTAACCAAATTCGTTAGGTGAGGTTTAGTGCTTTTATTGTTGATAATGAATATGCAAACGAAATATAGATGAACACAATGATTTGTTGCGAAGGAAAGCCCTTGATGTTGGTCGGATCACCGGCACAAAAACCCCGGGTGATGACAAATTGTCTATCACCACTTTATTAATCAAAAATCAGGTTACAATGGGTGGAGATATTGATCAGTAATACAAGAATATCTAAGTGTGTGTGTTACTAGAAAGAGCTCTGAATAATACTGAGTTGTGCGAAGTAAATAAGTGTCTGACCTAGCTGATCCAATATCTCGTTATATAGAAAATAACAAATAACTAAAGTTCCTATAATTACGCCACTCTTCCAACTAGGCGTTTCCATCTCTTTAACCACGTGCATTAGGAGTCCAGTAGCAATTAAATAGGTAGACCAAGTCTTCCAGCCGTTAAACCTATCAAATATTAACCTACACATAGGAAAACAATCATTAGTAACAACAAATATTGAGGATCCTCGATCCTGGATCAACTCCGTAATTTTTCGACAAGGATAATTGATCCAGACGTGTCTCAAGGATAACCTATCCTCAGCATATATTATCTGTGCCCTAACAATGTTTATTTTATCTTTTATTTCATATTATTTTATTTTACTTTAATTTTCATTATAACTTTATTTTAAACTTTTATTGCTTTACTTTAAGGTCTCTCTTGCAAAAGTTGTTAACCGTGTAGACCGACAAAAAAATATATCTTGTATATATTTGAGTGTTAGGGTTCGGTGTATAAATATTTTTCGAGTTTAAATCGGTAATTATTTTCAAAGTTCGAGGACTGAGATTGAAAATTAGCTTAAAACTCGAAAGAATTTGACCCTATCACGAGATAAGCTAACCTTATATAAATGGCAACTCATTTACTCTTTCACTTATATCACTTCACACTTTAAAACACCCTCTTCTTCTCTCTCCATAACCACCGCCTTCAACCCTAATCAAAACACCAAATCTACTGTCTATTTCCATCTAGTCACACTTGATTATCATCAACATCGATCCATACCCCAAGGTAGTTAATCGGTTTTTCACAAAAGATTCTTGTTCTTTACTTTTCGGTTGAAACCAAATTTTCATAAGATCTGATGGATCATGATATGTTGTTTGTTGTTTGAATCGACAACAGATTATCATTGTCGACATCATATTGGTTCTGGATACTGATTTAATTAGATTTTTGTAAAGTTTTGTTAGATTTTATGTTTTAAGGAGTTTTTGGACCTTTAGCAGTGATGTAGATGTCGTGCTCTAATAAAAACAAGTATTTATAAACTTAAATACCTATAACTAGTATGGGTAAGTAAGGAAGTCTCCACAGGGAATCATTGGAAAGTGCAAGTTTGACTTATGACTTTAACTAATTAACAAGACGGACAGTCGATGTCAAGCAGATTAAATAATGATTCGGTTGTAAACAATTTGAGAAAAGTAACCAAACTCCAGGTTTCAGGTTGTGAAGCAGACTAAACCAATTGATTAAACCTATTTGGTAAACTCGTTTGATTACACTTATAATCAAAATACTAGATATTTGACCTTATTGATAGACAGAACTTAATCCGAACAATTGGATTAAATGAATAGAATAATAACCTAATTGATTACCCATTTTAGGGTCTGGTAAATGTAAGTGATTTAAAGGCTAAACATAAATGGGTCAATGACTCAAAAAACTTAATCCTAAAAGTTGATGGCCATAAATCAATAAACTAATAAAATCACAAAACATTCAATTACGAAAACTATTGAATGCATAAACAAGCATAAAAGGTTAATCAACTGAATGATTAATCAACTCTATTATCAATGTAAATATTCAAATACCAAAAATTCTTGCTTACAAACACAACCCTACTCCTGGAGATGATCACGGACAGTTTAGCCTTGCATCTTGATCTTGAATAGCTTCATTGATTGTTGCAAGGATGATAACATGGATGATTATGATGATTGGAAGGTGTAATTATGGTGGAGATTGGCTCCAAAATCATACTTGGTGGCTAGGGTATGAAGAATAATTGATTTATGGTTTATCCCGTCTTAAATATGGATTAAAACAAGCCCATAACACAATTCCCGTCAGACCTGGCCGTAGCCTACGGCCAGGTCACCGTAGTTTACGGCTGGGCCGTAGGCTAAGGCCTCCAGTCATTGCCTTATGGCTACTATTATTCCATTTTCATAGTCTTCTGGTCGAGAAACCCTAAATTCATATATTATGTATTCCGTAACTCAATTTATAGCCATAGATATCCCCGTTTACTTTAGATGCGCATAAATCACTTTTGAACACCCTCGATTGATTTCTTTTTGCCCATAACTCAATTCCTTGCCATCCTAAGTGCTCCAAACTTATTCCTTTAAGCTCCGAGCACCTGAAAACATAAAACCAACCAAATTACTCGTATTTGATACATATAAACAAGTAAAATACACGAGTTTACACACTATAAACACATGCTTTCAACCACACATCAAGCAATAACATAACATGTATTTTCCTTTAGATCTTCCAAAAAGCAAGAAGCATAAAGTTTTTATCTCCATGATCTAGGGACTTAGAGAAACTCCATTATTGCATGCAATCACTCCTAATCCAGAGATTCACACTTGTTGGATTGAAAAATTTTGGAAAAATGTAAAGGGGGCCAAGGACACTATTACAAGTGAGGTGGCTAGGAAGAATTTGCAATAACTGAGGCTCACATCATAAAGGTGTTGAACATCAAGGATGCACCTGATCCTTTTTACAAGAAGGTCAAGAAGGAGGATTTACATGAGATAGTTGACAAGATGGGTTACGATACGAAGTGGAAAACATTAAAGAAGAGACATTTATCACTGTACTGGAGATATATTTTTCACATCGGTGTTCACTGCATGTCTGATACGAGAGGAGGCTTTGACAACTTGAGGTCTGATTGGGTTCGAGTGATGGAATGTTTGATGAACAAAGTACCATTCAACTACTCTAGATTTATATTTCTATGCATGCACGCAAATGCAAGTACAAACAGTTCATGGATGATGTATCCAAGATTAGTGCAGTTATTGCTTGATGATCTGATGTCAAAGGTGCCAAAGCCTGTTTATAAGATTGAGGTTGATGAATATGGGATTAAGTTGCCACAAATGGATCCTCATCATGCTAAGATGATAAAAAACTGTCTTTGGAACCATGTTGAGCAAAGCGGGAAGAGGATATCATACACGGGCAAAGTTCTCAGGGATAAGTTTGGGTTATTTTTGCTGAGACCGAACCTGTTGATGACGATTTAGGTGATGATGAATAGAGTGTTGAAGAGTTAGATGATGAAGAAATATAATCAGAGACTGAGGCTGAGAAGGTTGTGAAGAAGAAGGCAGTTAAGCTTGAGAAGAAGAAAGGGGTAAAGAAAAGGATGACTTCTAGCAAGTCTTCTGCTGGTGGTTCTTCCGACAAGTAGAATTCATAGAAGAGTCGCCCGAGCGACCGCTAAAGAGTTTGTAGAAGGTTAGGGACTCCAAGAAGCCCACCTCCTTGGTTATCAAGCTTACCACGCACACTGAGACAGAGACTATAACACCCTCACCAAAAACCACCCAACAAGACCTGTACCAAGCCTCATAAAAAACCATGGCCCCTCATCTAGAAGCAATGAAGGGAAAACAAGTCAAAGTCCACAAAACCAAACCAAAGCCTAAGCCATCCCGAACTCTCTCCTAAACAACAAGACACACCCATCCATAGCTCATTCTTAGATGACCTACCTGTATCCTCCCAGACCAATATGAATCCTTCCCACAATCCTCACCTTGTTGAACATCCCCACTTAGGTCTCCACCCCTATTCACCCCACCACTTAGAGCCACATCCTTCCGGACATCCACATTCACTTCCTCACTAATGTCCTTACCCCTCACCATTCCCGTTCCCATTCCCAGTCCCACCTCTACTCTGCCATTAACCCAATTCACCACCCAACAAACCAAATCCATAACCATGTTCTTACAATCAACTACCCAACCTACCCCATCCTACACCCCACACTTAAATCAAATTGTTAGTCCCGGTGCTGATCGATACGAGATCCGCACGAGGTCTAGGAGTGCGGAATCCTCCTAGACTCGTTTATTGGTGTACAGACGAAGAACACAAACACGTACACGATCAAATACACAAACAAATACAAGAATGGATAATCAAATCTGCAGATTCATATATAAAATAATCACGTTACATACCGTAACATAAACAGAAACACGACTGACCCGAGGTGAGCTCTACCTCGGGTCGTCTTACACGACTCTCACTTTCTTGCTCTCTCTAACTGAACTATAACACAATACGAATTACTGGATTACTTGATTACTTGATCCCTAAAACTAAACATGACACATGTATATATAGATAACATTCACGGGCCTGGGCTTCAGTAGGCGAAGTTGTGCATAACTTCGCCTAGGCGAAGTTGTGATAACTTCGCCTAAGGCAGAAGTTGTTACAACTTCGCCGTTGGCGAAGTTGTTCTAACTTCGCCTAAGGCGAAGTTGTGCTAACTTCGCCTGTGGCGATCCGCTGGTCAGAATTGCATAGCGACGGCCACAAAATGCACCAACAGTCTCCCCTTTGGCCGTTGCTCTCAATTCTAACAAACACAAAGGATCATCTGTTACAAAACATGCACCAACACAAATCCTAACCTAAAAACCCTTTTTCCAGTGGTAAGTAATAAAATGCGCCAATATACAGGAATCATATCTTAGATAGGATCTTGGATATGGAAGAATGTAATGAGAAACAGGTTGAGAGGGAGAAAGTGATGTTAGAAGTTGTAAAGAAATAGAATGAGAAGATGGTGGAGTCAGAAAAATAAAAAGTTGTAATGATCAAAAGAATGGAGAACATGGAGAAGGAAAAAGAGGCTGATAGGGCCTAAATAGCTAGATACGAGAGTATGATTGATGTGTTGTAAAACACACTTGTTTTCCGCACTTTTTTATCATCTTTTAATGGCGTAATTGTATAACAAATAATGTTTTTAACTAGTTTTAATTTGATCTTACAAAGTTTAATATTTGTTGTAGGTTACGAGTTTTAAAGGAGAAAATGTTTGAATTTTTGAAGTCATAAGGGGCTTTTATGAACTATTTTGAAGACAAAACTCAAGGCCCGACCAAAGCCCGCTAGAGGAAAGCCTTTAATGCATATTATAACATAACACAAAAGAAAATAAAACCCTAACTCACCATCAAAAAATCCCACAGCTTCTTCATTCACAAGAAAAGATTATTACAAGTTTTTGGTTGTGTGGATTTTGTGGTGGACGGGTAGTAGGATATATATATATTTTTTATTGTGTTGGTTTTAAGGAGACCATGGTCATTTGTTGTTGTGTGGCTGGAATCAAATCCCACGGCAGCTACAACAACAAATATAAAATAAAAACTCAAGCCAACACTCTCTAAAAATCCCGATCGGACCAGCAGCCAAGGTTTAGAAAGAAAAAAAAAGATTATTGAAGCTTTGGCAGCCAAGGAAAAGAAGGATTAAGCTAAGGAAGATTAGGGACAACAGCTAGGGTTATTTCTCATCATTAATCTCAGCCCTATCATAAAAGTTATGAACAATGATTGTTGGACTTCATATGCGAGTGGATAGTCTACACAAGCTGTTGAATAATAAATCACTGTCACTCACCGAGCGTCATGCTGAGATTGAAAGACTTGAGTCAAGGATTGCTTTCCTTGAAAATGATCTTCCATCGTCAACCAACATTAAAGCAAGTATGAGGACCGAGTTGGAATCTGATGTCGACAGGTCGAGATCTGAGATTGAGAGACTAGAATCAAGGATCGACTTCCTTGAAAATAATCAAGGGTCCTTAGATATGTCAGCGATCGAGATGCAAAAGGCTAAGATTGAATAACAGTGTCGATTGAACGAGGATTAGATCAATGAAGACCTGGTTAGTAAATATATTGCGGCTTCTGAACTCATGAAGTTGACTGATGATGATGTGGATGATCTGAAAGATCGGTTGATGACGGTCTTTGAAAGTTGGGTGATTCCAATGATGAGAATGATGGTAAGAAGATGAGAAAAAGACAGTATGCTATGACTGGTCTTGTAGTTAGTGACGGTGATTGTTAGGACTGATAATTTCAATACTGAGGATATGTTATACTTGAAGATGTGTCTGGATCAGTTATCCTCTTGAAGAGTTCCAGAGCCATGTCAAAGATCAAGGATCCTCAGAGGTTGGTATTATTAACAATTGTTTCACGTGTGTAGGTTATTATTCAACAAGAGCAACGACTCTATGACTGGGTCTACCTAAATATTCGCTACTGGAAGCTCCCAAGCACGTGGTCAATGAACGTTGGAGGAGTTGTGGAAGAGTGGCGGATAGTTAGGAATTCTTGTTATTTGTTACTTACTTTATAAACATAGAGATAACGATCAATTAGCAGACACTTGTATTCACACACGCTAGAGCAGAACTCATAATTCTCTCTATTCACTAGTATTCATAGTAACATTGATCGTAGTCTCCAAAACTCTTGTAACCTTTTTGTGATTAATAAATTGGTGATCGACTAGTTGTCATCACCCGGGGTTTTTTTTCCTTTGATCTAGACAAGATCAAGGGGTTTTTCCTCGCAACAAATCATTGTGTTCACTCCATTTTTGTTCATACAATCGTTGTTATCATCGTAGCACTAGACCTCACATTAACAGATTTGGATACATTATCCTTAGCAGATTTTTGTCTAAAACAATTTGGCACCCACCGTGGGGCGATTGGTGCTATAATCCAGAAAATACCCTATCATTTTCAACCTTTTCATACCTATCACTTTAAATGGCCTCTCAATCAACCTCTGCTTCATCAACCATGCCATATTCGGCTCCTCTCTCCTCAAGAACTTTTCCGTCGATGTCTCTACCAATCACGGGAGCACCACGAGCTACTATTGCTGGGAACGAGACACAACTGCCAGTCTTCCAGAGCTCGAAAACTACCGCTGCCACTTCGGTAGTTATTACTAATAATGATGTTTCTATTATGTTTTCGCAGGTCAAAGCATACATGGAGAAACAAACCAATACTAACCAGAGGATCCTCTAGGAGATAGAAGACCTCAAGAGGACTAAGAGGCCGGCAGAGAATCAAACTTCTCTAATGCCTAGGATGTTGGATTTCACTACACCAAGATCCTTGGCTCAACATCCGCAAGGATCATCCTTCCTTCAACCGGGGTCCATGGGTCAGCCAGCTTAAGGATACTCAACTTTTCAGCAAGGATCATCCATCCTTCAACTGGGTTCCATGGGTCAGATAGCTCAAGGATCCTCACCGTTTCAGCAAGGATCATCCATCATTCAACCGCGGTCCATGGGTCAGCGAGCTCACGGATCCTCGACCTTTCAGTAAGGACCATTGATCCTTCAACCAGGATCCTTTAGACCATATCCTCAAGGATCCTTCAACTCCCAACCACTAGGATCCTTTATCCACAATCAAGGATCCTTCTTCCAGGATCTAGGATCCTCTGGGGTTCAACATCAAAGATCCTCTGAGGTCCAAGAAGGATATATAATCCCCATGCAGACCATAGCTTCGGGTGGACCAACTCATGTAGCAGTCACTTCATATCTTAGCCATTCTTCTGGAATGCCAACCTTTACGCAACAAAGAGGTAACACATATGATCCCATATCTTTAGATGCTAACCGTGGTTCCATGCAGGATGCAGGTATCAACCAAGCAATGGCTAAGGAACTGCAGAAACTTAAGGATATGATATCCAGCGTACCCAGGGTGATCCGTCCAATCCCTGAGATACCGGAGGGGAGCCACAACTTATCTATATTTGCTCCACCTATCTGTGATGCTGAAATCCCAATGCGATTCCAAACCCCAACATGAAGACTTATGACGGGACTACTGATCCTGAGGAGCATGTAGCTCAGTACAGAGAAGGGATGGAGATCAATCCCATTCCTGAGAGACTTAAAGAAGCTTGTTTGTGCAAGGTTTTCGGATCCACACTGACAGGATCTGCATTAAAATGGCTGTTAAGTCTTCCTCCCTTTTCAGTTACTTCTTTCTCACACTTAGTTAACTTGTTCAACAGACAATTTTCTTGTAGTAGGAAATTTAAGAAGTTAACTAGTGATTTATACCGAGTTATCCAACCTAGTGATGAATCCCTTAGGGATTTTGTTACAAGGTTCGGCAGGAAAGCTCTGGAAATCCCTAATCTTGACATAACTACTGCAGTTGAAGCATTCAAGATGGGACTTCAGAAGGGCTCCCCCTTTTATGATGATCTTGTGATGACTCCTTGCAGGTCCTTAAATGAAGTTAGAAACAGTGCACTCAGATTCATACGGTTGGAAGATAACAAGAGGATCCAGGATTATCTGGGAATCAAACAAAGCAAGAATCTTCCCACAAGAAGTAAGGATTCTCATTCAAGAACAACAACTCGAAGCCCTACTCCAAATTCAACAATCAAAACATTCTAGATGTTGGAGAAGAGGATGATGATGTGGATTACCCCAGTATCTCAGAGTATTGCTTCTCAGTAGATACTCATGGTTTAATATGTGCCATGAAGGATCTAGGTGAGAAAGCAAGGTGGCTTCGAAAGAACGAAAAGTCAACCACCTTCAAAGAAAAATGGTGTGCCTTCCACGAAGATTTTGGCCACACGACGGACGATTGCATCGGTTTAAGGAGGGAAATTGGGTACCTCCTGAGCAAAGGCCACTTCAAAGAGCTATTATGAAGAAAGAAGTCCAGGATCCAGGATCTTGAAGAGGCTTCTCAAAAAGCAACTCCGCCCCCACCAGATGCTCAAGTGATCAACTTCATCTCCGGTGGCTCAGACATATGTGGAACTTCTTTCTCTGGAACCAAGAGGCTGGCCAAAGAAACCAAGTTGGACAACGGGGAACGACCAGTTATATCCACCACCTTGATGACTGACAAAAGGATCTTCTTTGATGAAGAAGATAAATCAAGCATCCAGGATCCACATCATGACGGTTTGATTGTTACTTTGTTTATTTCTAACCATTATGTACGTAGGATCCTTGTCGATGGTAGAAGCTCGGTCAACATCATTCAACATGACGTCCTTCAAAAGATGAACATCCCAGACTCAGAAATCATCCCGAGGACGTTGATATTAGTCGCCTTCAGTGGAGAAACCAAAAAGACATTTGGGGACATCAAACTCCCAATATACATCGAAGGGTTAAACTCTCACCAAAAATTTTGTGTTATAGATAACCTTTCTTGTTGCAATGTTATTTTAGGAAGGCCTTGGCTACATGGGATGAAGGAAGTGGCCTCTACTTACCATTAATGCATCAAACTACCAACTCCTTGGGGAGTAGTAAGGATAGATGGTGACCAAGTCGGAGCCAAGAACTACTACTCTTCATCAATGAATCCAGCAGCTAAACAAACGATAGCATAGCAACCACAGCAACATCCTAGGGACATGCTGGAAGCTCGGGAAAAGGACTTAAAAGAAGTATCCTTGGACCCCGAGGATCCAGATGTGAAAGTGTTCCTAGGATCCGGTATCCCTAGTGAGATTGACGAGGATATGATATCCTTCCTAAAGCGAAGAAAATCCACGTTTGCCTTCAAACATTCAGACATGACAGGTATTTCTAAGGAGGTAATTACTCAAAAGTTAGGCCTTGATTTATCTATTTAACCCGTCCATCAAAAGCGAAGGAAATTCGCTCCTGAGGGGAACACAATCATACAAGAAGAAGTTGAAAAACTATTAAGGCCGGTATGATCAGAGAGGTTAAGTATCCTCGATGGTTAGCTAATGTGGTTGTTGTTTCCAGAAAGAATGGAAAGTGGAGGGTGTGTGTCGATTTTACTGATTTAAACAAGGCAAGCCCCAAGCATCCTTTCCCGTTACCACATATAGATTCCATGGTGGATGCAACGGCAGGACATGAGATGCTCACCTTTATGGATGCTTCCTCTGGATTTCAACAAATTCAGATGGAACCATCTGATCAAGAGGATACAGCATTCATGACTCCTACCGGCATATATTGCTATATTTCTATGCCGTTCGGACATAGAAATGCATGGGCAACATATCAAAGACTGGTCAACATGATGTTCAAGGATCAGCTAGGAAAAACCATGGAAGTCTACATAGATGATATGGTGGTGAAGTCCAAGAGAGCTGAGGATCACCTCAAAGATCTTGAAGAAGCTTTCAACATCCTGGATCAGTACAATATGAAGCTGAATCCTTCAAAATGCCTCTTTGGTTTCAAGGCTGGGAAGTTCCTAGGATACATGGTAACCAAAAGAGGAATAGAAGCCCTGAGCAGATAGAAGCCATCGTCAACTTGAAGTCTCCTGCGAATTCTAAAGATGTCCAAAGGCTTACAGGAAGAATAGCAGCTCTCAACAGATTCATTTCCAGATCTTCAGAGAAGTGCAAAGATTTCTATGACATTCTTAGGAAAAATAAGAAATTCGAATGGACAGAAAGGCATGAAGCTGCGCTCAAAGCCTTGAAGGATTACTTATCCTCAGCTCCAGCTCTAATGATGGATGTGGATGGAGAATCCTTATATCTCTACCTAGCTGTTTCTAGAAATGTCGTAAGTTATGTCCTTGTGAAGGATCATGAAGGTGAACAGCATATCGTTTATTATGTTAGTAAAAGTCTATTAGATGCAGAAGCCAGGTATTCTCATTTAGAAAAATTAATTCTTGCACTTATTATGGCTTCCACTAAATTAAGACATTATTTTGAGACTCATACTATTGTATTAAGAACTTACTATCCTGTTAAGAATGTTCTTAGAAAGCCAGAATTGTTAGGTAGAATGGCCAAATGGTTTGTGAATCTGAGTGCATATGACATTCAGTATGAGCCTAGAACAGCTATCAAATCGCATGCACTAGCAGACTTTGTGGCTGATTTCAACAGTGATATGCAAAAGGAAGCTGATTTAGAAGTCCAACAACTAAAAGAAACCAAGGATCCTTGGATCCTCTTCACAGATGGAGCATCCAACGTATGAGGAACGGGATTGTGCATACTACTAAAATCTCCACAGGGGGACATAATACTCAAGTCCATTGCATGTGCATTTCAATCCACCAAGAATGAGGCAGAGTATGAAGCACTCATCTTTACTTTTAGCCAAACAAATGAGGATCAGGTATCTTCAAGTTTATATGGATTCTTTACTTATAACTAACCACTTTAATGGTTCTTATATCGTGAAAGGTGAAAAAATGATCAAATATTTCGAAATTGTGAAGGAGTTAGCAAAATCCTTCGAGTTGTTTAGTCTCATACAGGTACCAAGAGAAGAAAATGCTGGGGCAGATGCCTTAGCAATATAGCCTCATCCTTGAAAATTCCAGAAGATATGAAGATCCCAATCATCCATACACTCTCGCCAGCAATAGGAGAACAAGAAATTGGAGAGATAACAACTGACAAACAGATCATACTTTGGGATCCATTATCCTCAGCTAGCCAAGGATCCCGGATCCTCCCAATTAAGAGATACATTCAAACTGGAGAGATTCCAGCCACGGAGAATCCCAAATCTTTCAAATTCAAGGTATCACAATATATTTTGTTAGATGATATGCTATACAGAAAATCTCTTACAGGTCCATACTTGAGGTGCATTGAGGATCCCGAAATCCAAGAGATGCTCAAAGACTTTCACAAAGGTGATTGTGGTAATCACACTGGAGGAAGAGCCCTGTTTTCTAGGATTCTTAGAACAAGATACTTCTGGCCAACAATGAAGAGAGATGCCATGGAATACTCAAAGAAATGTGATGCTTGTCAAAGGCATGCAAACATCCTACATCAACCAGCAGAACCTATGTATCCTATATCCTCATCATGGCCTTTTATGAAGTGGGGCATGGATATTGTGGTCAAACTGCCTAAGGCACCAGGAGGAAAAGTATTCATGCTTTCAATGACTGACAACTTTTCAAAGTGGATAGAAGCAGAAGCTTTTGTTCAAGTTCACGAAAAAGAGGTGATATCCTTCATTAAAAGAAATATTATTACTAGATTTGGCATTCCTTCTGAAATTATGTGTGACAATGGTTCCCAGTTTATCGGGAAAAGAATCACTAACTTTTGTGATAGTTGGGGCATCAAGATGATTACATCTACTCCAGAACATCCTCAAGCTAATGGCCAAGCAGAGTCAAGCAACAAGATCATCATCAACAACCTAAAAAAGAAGCTAGGATCCAAGAAAGGAAAATGGGCTAAAGAGCTACCTTATGTTCTTTGGGCTGACAGGAACACCCAAGAATACAACGGGCCAAACACCCTTCTCATTAGTGTTTGGATCAGAAGCGGTAATTCCTACAGAGATGGTGGTTCCTATTGCCAGAACAAGCATCCGTGATCCTGAGGCCAATGAAGTAATCCTTCTTGAAGACTTAGATACTGTTGAAGAACTCAGAGACCTTGCTAAAATCAGAATGGCAGCATATCAACAAAGGGTAGCTGGGGCATACAACAAGAATATCAGGATCAGAAGATTTCAAGAAGGAGATTTAGTCTTGAGAAAAGCCTTCCAAAATACAACCAATCCGACTGATGGGAAGCTAGCACCCAAGTGGGAAGGTCCTTATTTGATTGAATCGGAGGCCGGAAAGGGGGCATACCATTTGCTCACTATGGAAGGCAATAGGTTACCAAGAGTATGGAATGCTATCCACCTCAAGAAATACTTTTTCTGATCAAGATCAAGTATCCTCTGAGGATCAAATATCCTTAAAGGATCAAGGATCCTAAAATCGGTAATATCTGTCTAATCATTTATTCATTTTTTATTTTTGCTTATTTAAGGATAACATATTCTTAAACTTTGTATTTTCCAAGTTTTAAGTACTAATGCAGGATATTAATGAGGTATTCAATGATCAAGAGGTTGGCCACCTCTCCTTTACATATAAGGTACTAAGCTATTTCCCTTGGCCTAGCCCACGATTGGGTATGACCTCCGATGGTCATATCCCCTAAGGTTTAAAGGTTTTCACCTTTCTTATAAATTAGACTTTCTACACTCTCGCCTGGAGCGCACGCTATCCAACGTGTAGTCCGGGACAGCGGGACCAGTACACGCTTAGTGGCTGACAATTTCGTTGTCTTCGGCTATATGGAGGATCCTACGATTTATGGTAGACGTACCATACCACCGATTTATAAAATTTTCATGTTATGTTACGTTTGGGCTAAATCCCGATTTGGGTGAGTCCCCAGTTAACATCAGTATATTGGGCCAGTCCCCAGTTTGGGCTTGTCCCTAGTTTTTAGGCTCGTCCCCAGTTTAGGCTTGTCCCCAGTTTTTGGGCTTATCCCCAGTTCACGGGCTTGTCCCCAGTTGCACGGGCTTGTCCCCAGTCTATTATTTGGGCTTGTCCCCAGCTTAACGGGTTTAACCCCAATTAATCTTATGAGCTCTTTGCAACAGATGTTCTGAGTTCAATAGCAAGAATCAAGACTTATGGATTCAAGATCCTTAGCTTGTTTCTACAAGGATCACAGAAGATTCTGCACTTAGGGTAACTAAGGTCCATTTAGACCTTGTGGTACAATTCCTACTTATAACTTTATTATGAGTATTTTTTTTGTTTAAAGACTTGACAATTTTTGAATTATTCCTCTAAGGATATTGAATCCTAAAAATTTCTCCTTATTTTTAAGGATATTCTATCCTAATGTTTAGGCTGAAAAATGTTCTTTCCTAAAGTTTTCTTTTTAATTCTAAGGATATTCTATCCTAAAGTTTAGGCTAAAAAATGTTCTTTCCTAAAGTTCTCTTTTTAATTCTAAGGATATTCGATCTTAAATTTTTTTAAGAATCTTCTATCATAAACATTTCTTTCAATCAAGGACAATTTTTGAAACTTTCAATAAAGCTAAATCTATATTAAACAAACTTTAACAATAACAACCAAATAGTTAAAAGTTTTATATTATTAAACATAAGTCACAAAGACTTATCCAAAATCCATAACCCGGATTTCTCCATATGAAAGATGGACCATCCACCCGGGTTAAGTAAGTAGTACTAATTGCTCATAAGTGCAGGAAAATAAAGAATAGGGGCACCAAAGGCTTCATCCCCACAAACAGAGGATCCATCCACCTTCGGTACCCTTGAGAATTGTCTTGAGGATCAGTCATCCTTAAATCCTAATTACTATTGTATGTTACAACCGAATTATCCATCAAAACATCAACATAAAAAAGGGCTCAGGCCTTGTCTTCTATATCCTTCATCGCCCATTCAAGATGCTTCCTCGCCTTCCACAACACCCACTCCTTCACCAGCTTCAGCCACATCCTTGACTCCGCTCGTCCGAGCCTCGTTCTCCTCAGCCATCTCCACGTCCTCATCACCACCAAGAGTCGCCAGAGTAGTCTTCCACTTCTGCACATTCCAGGTCGCCTTATCGAAAGCAGGATCACCGGCCTCCATCTCCATCTTAATCCTTGTTTGCAGCACCGACCTGGCTTCCCACATCTTAGCCTCTTCTGTCGCTTGCTTGACTTCCTCTTGGCGCTGGGCATCTGCTGTGGATATCTGATCCTCTAGCTGCTTCTTGAGCTGGGCTAAAGCTTTATCCTTGTTGACCACCGCATTCCCTAACCCAGACAGCTTGTCACTCATTTGGCTCACAATCTTTTCATAATGCTCTTAGAAAGCATTCGTAGCCTGTAACCGATAAGAAGAAAGGATTAGAAGGATATTGGATCCTTAAATTCAATATAGCAGGATACATGATACTTACAGTGAGGACCGTGTCATAGTGGGTTTCGGGATCAGAGGACCTCTTTCTCTTGGAAGCGGCTGACTTGGCTCTGGTAGTTGCAGTCTTAGGCTCGGAACTAGTTGCTGCCTTCAGAGTTTCCTTCTTAATGTCTTGAGGAGTGATCATACTATCGATGTCTTCCAAGGAGAATTTGCTAGCCGATTTCTGAGACTTCTTGGCGCCTACAAGATTAAGTTAACAGATAAGTATTCTATCTAATTTTATTTATTTCAAAATTATTATATTAAACTTACTTCACATATTGGAGTCTGAGGAGATCTCACAAAAAGCTTCGATAAATCGGGCTTGGAAAGTTCTGACCTCAGTATCTAGTGCAAGGAACCGTTTTGTTTTCTCCTCTGTTCCAGGTAGCTTAGCCAAAGAAGCGAAGTTCTCAACTGCAAATAAAAAGAAGAATCAAGGTTAAGTTAATCATCAAGGATCCTATCGTTATTAAGGATCCAAGATCCTACGCTTTCTGATCCATTTTGAAGGAAGGTCAACCCCTCTGGGTATGGAGTCACGTTTCATGAAGAAAAACTTATTCCTCCATAAGGAATCATTCAATGTGACTTTCAAAATCAAATGGGGTTGTCGAGGCTTGGATTTCAATATGAATCGGGCTGGACCATGGGTAGTAAGAGTATACAGATGGGATAACTCTTGAAGGCTGAAGTCAACTTTCTCCTCTTTAATGATTCTTTCAATAGCGCCGAGGACTCTCCACACCATAGGCATATCCTGGATATAGGATATGCCAGTGGAATCGAAGAAGCTTTGTATGAAATGGGGAACAGATAACGATAGCCAGGGCAAGCCGGAAAACACACCCAAGTCTGTGAGTATACGTCGCAACGGACGCTGGAGTCGTACAGTCGGAACACGGTTTCTGGCGGAAACAAAGAACGGAACTCATCGACTTCAGGGTTCGTGAGTTTGCAGATTTCAATAGAAGGGTTGGGTATTAGGTCTTGTGGTTGCATCTCCGACAACCAGAGTCATCGGAAGATTGGTCGGATGGTTTAGAAGGAGGTAAAGAAGACGAAGTGACAGACATTATTATCAAAAGCAACAAAACATAACAGAGAAAAGAAAGGATACATGCTATGTCTCCTGGATATGTGATTATAAAAGATATAGGGACGGTATATATAGGTGGTTATGATTAATATCAAGGGCTGGATGGTAAATATTTCTGGCATCCATCTAATCACCCAGTTTTCGCAGAATATTCAAATTTCAAAATGCCAGTTGTAAAGCATAAACACCCGCCATTTTGAGTGCAGTTGTTAGGAATGATAATTTCAATACTGAGGATATGTTATCCTTGAAGATGTGTCTGGATCAGTTATCCTCTTGAAGAGTTCCAGAGCCATGTCAAAGATCAAGGATCCTCAGAGGTTGGTATTATTAACAGTTGTTTCACGTGTGTAGGTTATTATTCAACAAGAGCAACGACTCTATGACTGGGTCTACCTAAATATTCGCTACTGGAAGCTCCAAAGCACGTGGTCAATGAACGTTGGAGGAGTTGTGGAAGAGTGGCAGATAGTTAGGAATTCTTGTTATTTGTTACTTACTTTATAAACATAGATATAACGATCAATTAGCAGACACTTGTATTCACACACACTAGAGCAGAACTCGTAATTCTCTCTATTCACTAGCATTTATTGTAACATTGATCGTAGTCTCCAAAACTCTTGTAACCTTTTTGTGATTAATAAATTAGTGATCGACGAGTTGTCATCACCCGAAGAATTTTTCCTTTGATCTAGACAAGATCAAGGGGTTTTTCCTCGCAACAAATCATTGTGTTCACTCCATTTTTGTTCATACAATCGTTGTTATCATCGTAGCACTAGACCTCACATTAACAGATTTGTATACATTATCCTTAGCAGATTTTTGTCCAAAACAGTGATGGTGGTGCATGTGGTGGTGGTAGCGGGGTTGGTGCTAGTGGTTCTGGTGTTGGTAATGCTATGGTTGTTGGAACAGCTGTTAGTACTGAAACTGTTGTTGGTGATGATGATGACAGTTATGAAGATGAGGAGGAGGAAGATGAAGAAGAAAGAAATAATGATGTGTCGGATGATGATGATGATGATGATGATGATGATGATGATGATGATGACTCTGATAATGGTAATAATGGAAGTGATGGTGGTGATGAAGTTGGTGGTGGAAATGGTGGAGGTAACCAGACAGCTCCACATGATGATGTGCCTCGTGATGATCCGTATGCGGGGATGCGGCCAAGATAGTAAGGGAAACTGATGCCGCACTGGATCAAGACTTTTAGTCTATTTTTTATGTTGATTCTCTTTCAGGTACCCAAGCTCAATCCAAAGCAACTAGAATGGACTATGATCATGAGGACTACCTAAACTTCTCACCAAATCCTGATACACTCGAACAATAAGTCAGAGATCCTGATCAAGTGGCTGCTGATGATCAAGACTTATTCGTTGTTGTTGTTGATCATACTGCTACTTTGATTGCACTTCCAGTTAATGTTATTAATACCTCTCAAGTGCCAAAGCCCAGAAAGAAGAAGTGGCACTGTGTTGACAAATGTGGAAGTGCTCGTTGCAAAAACTACCCGTATTATGATGATTATCTCGTCCTATACTGCAAATGGCATGCCGACAGCGAGTCTTGGGTGATTCTGCGTCAAAATGGGGATATCACCTACTTGCATTACACTGAGATGAACTCGTTGTCCGAACTTGATATGAATTTCTTCTGAAGGGAAGTGGTGATAGAGCAGGTGAGAAAAGAATAGATGGTTGGTTCAAACTACATTTGCACAAGTAGTCTAAGGATGACTACTCCAACTTCAAACTCAACAAGGGGAGGGCCTACGTGCATCCGACTAAGATTCCCGTCAATGGGAAGGGAAGAAAGGCATGGAAGTATAAGATGCCTAAGGAGGGGCATGAAATCTATAATGAAGAACCATATCTGCCTAACACTCTTCATGACTTCATCTATTTGACAATGAAACGGGTGAAGCGGTGATTCAATGCAAGTCCATGAACCCTCTTCATGTGTTTGATGAGCACGAGTTGATGTGTTTCAAGAAAAAGGATATGATGAAGTTGTACAAGTCTCCTCTACACACACTCGGAGATACACACTCGGAGATATTGGTAAGCCCAACACTGATCTCATAGTTGAGACATTCAACAAGTTCGTTCTTAGATTTGTTGAGGATCAACTAGGAGATGATGGTTGCCTTGTGTTTGAGATTGACTAAAGACGGAAGCTACGACAAATACTAAAAGACCAAAGGGAGATTGTAGAGCCCATTTTATGTATTAAGTCTTTCGTATTTGTTAATTTATCTCACGATGTATTTTGTTAGCTTTCGTTTATGTTTGTGCCTGAGGCCTTTGTAAAGAAGTCCCACTTGGCCCATTATGAATGGAAACTAGCATGGCATGTCTCCTACTATAAATAGTGGAGATATACCCATGCAACATAACCTTTTGACAAATTCACCAACTCTCACCTACTCTATTTTATCATTTCTTTCTTACCATTTCGGGTAATAATCAACACAAGTAAGATCCGAGATCTCGGTTGACTATATGTGATTTCCGCTAGCATATAGCGGAGATTGATTCAAGAACACGTTGTTTGATCAATTCTTAGGACCTACAAATTTTTAATATGTAGGTAATTTAGTCTTTGATAAATGTTGACGGTGGGTTTGTAGTGTATATATATATATATATATATATATATATATATATATATATATATATATATATATATATATATATATATGCAATTATGCATATATAGACTGAGTTGGTATAGCAATCATAGGCTTGGAAGCAGAAAATAATTTTGCCAAAAAGAGCCCCATATATATTTGTTATTCTCTTTGGCCTCCAAAATATATAGGATTAATTAACCCAGCATTTGGCCATGGGCTGCATGCTGCTCATATGGATACACCGGAAAGCCATACCCCATTTCTATCTATACGGAAATTCGAAGAGAGATATTAAAAGTAGACATAATTTGATAATGATACGTGCTCTTTTCTGGTAACTTCGAGAACCTTGCAGTTGCAGGGCCACATAAGTTCTTTGGATATATATCAGTTTGATTCGTTGGTCACATGCGATTGGCCTTTTGATTTACCATCTGATTATAGATGATTCTATTCTTTCAAGATTGACCGGGATTCTCCTTGTCCGTTTAAGGAAAAAAAAAAGTATCACTATTAAGGTCCATGTGTTACACAGTCTAATTTGCATGTAATCAGCTATTTCAAAATATGTATTGGTTATTATTTCATCAAATTTTGTTTCTAAAGAACAATCTCAATTCAGTATAAAAGTGTTTATGGTATTATAATTATATATGAGGATATTAAACATGGTGTTCTTAGCCGTATAACCTTACACAAAAAATCTACAAATACCATGTGGTTTTGATTAAATATAAGAAAAGTTAATGGTCTTCTTATTTTTTCCTAATTCTAGTCCATTAATTTTGCACTTTTGTTCATCTATTATCATTCTTTATGTATGAAAGAATTTTCAAACGGAGCTTACAATATTATTTCTACATATTCGTCGAAAACGTTTTAGTTTTTTTATTTATATTTTGAATTAAAAAAATTTTATTATTTCTCTTAAACTTTTTTTAGGAGTTTTTGTTACTGTCAAAAAACTTTTTCACACTTCTTATTTTTATCTTTCTTTATAGTCATTTACCCAAACTATGACCCTATATTTATAGGACGGATATAATACTAAAAGAGATTATCTATAAATAGGGCCGGCTCAACGTATGTGGAGGCCTAAATATAAATAAGATTTTGTGCCCTTTTTATGACAAGTGTTAAGAAAAAATAAATGTTTACTAGAAGTTTCAAACTCATGACCTACTAGCTTAATAACCCGTGGGCGCCACGGGTGGAAAAATATAAATCATGTAACATCCATACGTAATATGAAAATGGAATACATAATTTCATATATACTTGTGGAGATGACAACATGATATATAATTGTTGATAATGCCTGTAACCAAATAAAAGATTATTAAACTTAACTTTCAACGAAAATAACATCCATTTTATAATTATTAGATAGATAATTAAAACTTCAAAATGAGAATTTCATAAATTATTAAATAGTTCCTTATAAACCACATTTATAGTTTTATGTGTAACTTTACCTTCTTTATCTAATATAAGCATTTTAACATTGTCTCTACTATTCACTCGTGACAAAGCCACATATAGTTGACCATGTGTAAACACCGGTTCTCGCAAGTATATGCCAACTCTAGCTAGTGATTGGCCTTGACTTTTGTTAATGGTCATTGCAAAATAAACCAAAACAGAAAACTGTCTTTGTGTCAATTTGAATTACAGTTTCTTATCTGAAGGAGTTAGGCCACTACGAGTTATATAAGTGCGAAAGCCAATGTTAGTACCTGAAATAACATTTACTTCGATTAAACTCCTCCCCAAGTTAATTACTTGTAATCTCGTTTCATTGCATAAACCGTTCTTCTGATCAATATTTCTTAGTAACATTATTGGCACACCAACTTTTAGAACCAATCAATGATTAGCATACAGACATCTTTAAATCATTTAGAAAATTCGGTGAGTGTAATATTGGATCGAAACCAGGACCAACACTATCAGACTTATTTATACTATTAGAACTGAGCTATTCAACTTTTTCTCCGTGAAACAAAGACAAAAATCTGTCATTAACGTCTTGGACAACCTCATTTGAAGGTGCAAATATGGCACTTTCTTGAAAATATGAAATATCATTAAAATTTTCCAATAATGCTGGATATACAAAATCAATCAGATCAAAAATAGGATAGGATGAATTATCAATCAAAAGATCATCTGGTATATCTATAATGGCGTTGTTGTATTTATAAATAATGAAATGCAAATGTTGTATTTATAAATAAATGATAATTTTACATGAATTATAAGTATATTTTAAAATTATGTTATAAAACAAATTGTTATGACAATCTAAAACCTAAATTTAGTCTTACATAATACTAAAATTAATTGATATTCAATATAAAGTCATAATCAATATTCAATAACATATAAATTTTAATTCAAGTAAACTTGATATATAGTTGTTCCTAATATATATTATTTTAGAAATTAGGAAAAACTTTCTCATCCATTTTTTTACATCTCCTTTGTGGATAAATTATGTTGAATAATTATTGAATACATATAATAATAATAATAATCTAATATTGTTTTAATAGATTGTGCTCTTTAGTTTTTATGTATCTTTCAATGTGTATCCATTTAACCCATTTTCTTTGTAGCTGTATTTTTTTACCCATTTAAACAAGTTGCATTTACTCAGGAGATTAAACTTTTCGTCATATTTCGTACATGATAATTTGGTGGTGATGAATACAGAAATTTAATTTTTTTAAAACTTAAATATAGAAATGATTAAAAAATGTTTTTCATTATGGGAATAATATGAATAAACTAAGAAAACATTCCATGTTCACTAATGGTTATTTTACGGAGAAAATTGTATAAATTAAGGAGAAAACGTGTTTTATTTTTAGCAACCACTATTTGTTTGACAATTATATTAAAATCATTTTATGCATTATTTTTAGGTGTTTAAAAATTTAATATTTAATATAAATTAATGTTTGCCAACTTAAGAATTGATTTAAAGTCAAAACTTATATTAGGTCAAAAAAGTATTATCATTTTGTACAATAAAATAGTGATTAAAATACAACTTAAAACATAAATTAGTAGATGTATATGAATATGGTTGATAACTATTAAAAAAATATTATAATTAATTGTATTTAAACGATTATAAGTTGAAAGTTACAAATAATTTTTATTTCTAGTTAGGAATAAGGTATTAATTGATACCATAATTAAAAGGGTAACAATTACTAAATAAATAATTAATTAATACGAATAAATTTTTTTAAGTAATTGCATTTAATATAACGATACTTTTGGTAATACGATTATTATTGATATAAAACGAAGATTGATTTTTGACTCTAACAATAATGATTTTTTATTTTATAAAATATTGTAATAATAGAAAGTAAGTTAATGTGATAATAATGATGGAATAACAAAAAGCTTAAGGTACAGTAAGTCATTTGATGCTATTTTTAGGCATACGCATCTTGAAATTTAAACATAATTATAAAATTGTCAAATAAAAAAATGTAAACTTTTCTAAGATTGGAAAGTATCAAAATCTTTTAAATGTTAATGAGAATTGGTCAAATAATGTTTGCTGAGTTTGAAATGAAGAAAAAAATACATGCTTTGTATATGAACAAAAACATAAAATTAAATAAAAACTAAATCAATAAATATACAAATTGTTATACAAGAATTTTTATTTTAACTTTTAACATTCAATAACTTATTTGTTATATCTATTAAATTCAATGCTAGAGTTCACTTTTATGAATAAAAAAATTATTAGTAAACTTCAAAAAAAATATTTAGTAGAGCTGTATTGTAATAAATAATTTTGACATAATTACATTTAATATCAAATTCATTAATTAGTCAACTTTTGACATTAATATGTAAAAAATGATTTTTTTTTTTATATTAAAATGGGGGTTTATTTTATACATTAATTTTGACATTCAATTTGTAAAAGTTTGTATTTAAATTTTAAAATTCCGTATTTAATCGATTATAGAAAATATGTGTGTTTTACTAAAGGTATGAATCTTGAAATTTAGACATAACTATGAAATGTTCAAATATAAAAAATAGAAATAAGGGTCTAAATATGTTATGAATATTAACCATAAATTAAAGGTATTATATAAAAACTGAATTAAATAAATGTACATTTTATTATATATTTTATTTTTGATGTGTAGGAATAAATATATTAATAGATTTAGTTGAAATTGACATTAAAATCATAATAACTTGAAATATTTAGAAATGATTATTAAAAATATTTTTTATTATTTAAGGCATTAATATTGAAAATTTATGAAATGGTCAAATTCGTTCAATTTCGGTTTTTGAATAACCGGTAAAAGTCAAACTAGATAACACATTTTTGTAAACTTCATATAAATAGTGAAAATCCGAATTTGAATGGTGAAAATCGGTTTCTAAAATGTCATATTAAATGTGTATTATTTTAAAATGTTAAAAACGATAATATTAGAAAAATGTAATAATGTTTTAAACTGCATTGATATTAGTGATTTAATTGAAATTTGACCAACAACAATATAAGGTTGATTATCTTACTATAACTAATTTATTGTCTTATAGAATAATCAATTAAATTTCATTTTCGGATTATATAATAATCAATTAAATTACATGAATTGTGAAAAATAAATAAATACATGAATCATAACAAAAATATACATTAACATTAAACAAAAAATAAGACATCTTGTTAACAAATCCTCAATCCATTATATCAAGTTGGGACAATAACTTGAAATGATAATATTAAATATTAATATTAATATCACATATAAACAAATTAACAATTATGGAATATTTGAATTATGTGAACAAATGCAAACCTTACCGGAAAACGATATAACCTTAAAGGAAAAACATATAAATGTGTATTAGTACAAAATCGGTGAAAACCTAACCAATAAATATAAAAACATCCACCATCTAATAATTAGTACAAAATTGTGTGAATAATATACTAAAATTAATGAAGGTGTAATTTGGAATAAAAGTAAAAGTCTGGATGATGGTAAGCTATTTATTTTTATGTAACAATATCATTTCGTCTTGCAAAATCATCTTTATCGACCAATCTTCTTCGGGCTTGTTATTGTCCTTGAGACGCTATAGTTTCAAAATATGAACCTTGAGGACACAGTCGTTGTTAAGCACATCCAATTGGTTCAACATTGTAATGTTTGTTGGCTCCATCTTCCTGGTGGTGAAAAATTAAAAATAAACAAACTATTAATTTTTGAACAATTATACATTAAAACAAACAACTAAAAAACAAAATGAATTATATAAGCACGACCAGAAATATAAACCATACAAACAAACAAATTCGATTATGCTAAATATGGTGTGATATGTAAGAATTCTTGTGTGAAAGTCATACTATTTATACACAAGTAGTAAAGGATTCAAATTTTGGAGACTTGCATAAGGAAGGAAGATATTAATGTAATTAATTAAAAGCATAAAATTAGGAATTTTAAATGAGCTAAAATTATGGACGAAAATATGTAGGTTGCATTAGGGGGATTTTCAAAATTTGAAATACTTGAATGTAATCTTGTTAAATTATATTATAAAGACAAAATAATTAAAATTGATATATTTAAATTTACTTCATATTTCAACCTACAACACTAAATTATTATGTAGAAAAATAAGTTACTAATGTAATTATTATCATTAATATAATTAATCATCAATGTTTTTAATTCCATATATCTATAATTGATTGTCAGTTACTGTATATCTAAAATTATAATAAATTATGATATATTAAAATTCTTAATCATTGGGTTGAAATTTATAAAAATAGTCAACATAATATAATTAATAAGCAATTGAACATAATATAATTAATAAACAATTGAATAATTAAGTAATTGATATAAGTTGTGCAAAAATAAGTTAGTAATTTAATTCCGTAATTAAAGTAATCCTAAATCAAATGGTTGTTTTTTTCCCTAATATACACAAATTGATTACAGATCTCAAATTATACTCCAATGGTTATATTTTTAATTAGTCAATGGGTCAAATTTCATAAATCTATAATTAAAATCAATTTTATTAAAATTAAATCCGTAGTAACGTTAACCGATATTAAATCAAAAATAATAAAAAAAAAGAATATGGTTTCAATTAAATCAATATATAAAAATTAAAACCTGATGATTTAATTTACCAGTAGTAATGTTGATAGATTGTGAAGACGGTCATAGGTAGGCTGATATGTTGTGGATAAAACGTCCAGCTGGTGAACAGCTTCATCGATGGTAGACGATGAATTTGCGTGATAGATGAATTGAAGGTAGAGATCGGTGGAAAAGGATGGAGGCGTGAAAGAAGAGATAATTGATTTGGGGTTTTAAGTTAAACTATGAATGGTGTATACAGAATAATAGAAATAACATAAATAATAGAAATGATAGAAACTGATATTAATAATTATAAAATGCATTTGACTCATTAAAGAGATTAAAGAGAACTGATTGTGTATAATTTTAATTTATTTTTGATTTATTTTATTCTTATAAAAATTAGAGAAATGTTAGATATACATGGAAACTTTAAGAAACAACCAATAGGAATATGCCAAGTTGACTTAAACTCTTTTGTTTTAATAGTATAGTTAGATACTTTAAAAACAACCAAGCCTACCATCACATTAATACATTACTTTGAATTCACTTTACCCATTATAATATATATATATATATATATATATATGTAATGTTTTTTGAACTTGAATGGCTTTATTAAGTGTAAGCCTAACGTCTTATCTTATTTTTTCTCGCCCACCCGTCTCTAAATATGGTTAGAGATAATCATACAAATATAAATACAACAAGTGATATGAATAAGAGTGTGAATTCTCTAGCGGTTTGAGCACTAGAAGGATAAACGCTCAAACTTAATTGAAAAGTCATACATATGACACAGTAGCCCTTTAGTTAAAATATTTGTGTAGCTAGGGTATAGCCCGTGTTACACACGGGTGGAAAAACATATCAACAAAATATAATAAATTTAAACAAAAAAATCAAGCACCACAAAACTTCTTCAAACTTTCGAACTAAAACGTTAACCATTTACATTGTCTAGATATTAAAAGTCAAAAGTTACAATAAGTTAATGTACATCGAAAAACCAAAAAATATCAACAAAAGACATAAACATGTTCTTTCATATTATAACACCATCAACTTCTTCAAAAATCTTATAAAAAAACTCATTTTGCTTCACCACCTGAAAATATAACAAAACAATAGCATCCAAGTTAAATATAACATAATAACATATTTAATAATGAGTAACATTTGAACATTAAGAAAGTTGTTTTTATTAAATTGTTGTTTTTATTAAAACAAAATAACATATAACAACAAAAAAGAAAACACGTGTTAAATTATAATAAAAATAATAAATTTAAACAACAAATTCAAGCAACACAAAACTTATTTAACTTTTGGACCAATATGTTAACCATTTACAATGTCTAGATATTAAAAGTTTAAAGTTCAATAAGTTAGTGTACACCAAACCACCAAAAAAACATCAATAGCGAATCTGTAGCAAAATGGGTGTTTGATACGAAAAGAATCTATTTTAACGAAAAACAAAAATCAAAATTAGACATTCTCAATTTTGACCCAACCTATAAGTTTAATTTTCAACCAAGCTATGAGTTATCATTTTCCCGATTCTAAACCAATTATGCCCCCATTGTACATTTTTGGTCTTCATGATTCCTCATTTAACTCTTTTTTCCCATGTTGTTCCTTCATAATTCCTTCCAATGCAAAGCAAAATAGTGGACTGTAGGTAAAATAAAAACACACATCATGTAATTTTTTATAACTTTCATGAGTGTAATGGACTAATGGCCTTACTAAAATATATGTTAATATTAGCAAGCCCAACATCCTTTATTAACAACTTAGTAATAAGACTTATCTAGACATTAGTGTGACTTCCGAGTACCTATTCATGATGCTGACGAACCAGACTTTGTTCATTCATACATACTTGGTCCAAAATAAAGTTAACCCATATGATTTGTACCTATGCCCGGTTCAACATCTTGACACTAACCATCACCACACCAGTTTTGAGCCAATTCTATATGTTAAATACCCCGGATCCTGATATATGAGAAACTTGCATGGCTAAAAATGATCACATCATCTCCTAACTGTATAGTTCTTGTTTTGAACCTGTTACTATCTGAAAAAAGAAATATTATACAGAAAACAAAGAATGGAAGATTAATTATTACAACATAATAATTAATAATTAGTAAATGAAACATACAAAATAATGATCAACATACATGTCTGATAATACCTCGAGTCTCCGAGCAAGTTATTCTTTGGTATGCATAATGTTAGCGAGCTATGAGATTGCATATAGATGTGTTGCATCGTACTGACTAAATCCACCATACAGATACGCAGAAGAAGCGATATGAACCATTAAAAAATAATTATATTATTTAATCTTCAACCTATTACACATGCATATAACCCAAAAAGATTTAAAAATATGACAGTTTCAACTGCTTTAAAATCTTTAATTTCAATTAAAGTCGCCAAGAAAAATTATGAAAATCCAAAGCCCAAAAAAAACACAGACAGAGAGAGAAAAAGAAATTACAAAATCAGAAGTAAAAGAATTACCAAGGACCTATTGGGGCGTTAGGCCAAGCGATGAAAGTGAATGTGGCTGTGTAATAGGACCTGAAAGTAAAAGAGCATATGTATTACTTGCTACTTCAATGATTAGAACCACAATTAACAAAAATGATAATATAAAAACTATTTATTATACCATTTTATACACCAACTCCAACTCTTGAATGATAAAAAGACACTACTATTAAATTGCCTTATTTCCACTAATAACATGCTTAGACGATTATTGGAGATTTAATCGTTTAGGTTTAACTTAAATTTGGTAGTTTAAAACTTAAAATTGAAAAACGTTTAAGAAATAATAAGTTTTGATCGTGTTAATGTTAGACGTTATGGTCTTATTTTATAATTAATTTACAAAACTTCAAATTTAAGTTAAATTTGGAAGTTTTTAAATTTTAAAATAAAAACCGTTGACAAAAATAAACAACATAATAAATGTAAACACAATCAATTACTTGATCACCGTGTAACTGTAAACACGGTATGCATGTAAATATAGAAAGATAATAAAACATATTAAAACACGTATGTTGACTATTGAAAATGGTGATAATAGGGTGTATATGGAAAATCAGATTTGGAATTGATCATAAAAGGTTTTTTTTAATAAAGATAATAACAATAATAAAAAAAATCATAAATTCTTTACTTAATTATTGTTATTATTGTGAATTTTAAAATAATTTGTTTGTTTTAAAAAATCACAATTATGATTTAGAAAGCTTACTAAATTTACAATCTTAACAAAATTAAAAGTTTCTGTTTTTTGTTTAAACTAAAAATAAATTGGCCGGAAAAATAAATTGAACGGAAAATTAGCCAGAAATCAAAATATAAAGATTTGCTAAACAAAACTATAACAACAGGTTAGCCAGAAAAAATTAATAATTAGACAAAGAAAACAATTATTAATTTAACAGAAATATATCCTGAAATTGGTCGGATATAATATACTTAAAATTCATTAAAAAAATAAAAAAATGGCTGGAAAAATAAATTAAACGGAAATTAGCCGGAAATTAAAATATAAAGATTTGAATAACAAAATTATAAGAACAGGTTAGCCAAAAAAATTTTAATACTTGGACAAAGAAAACAATTATAAATTTAACTGAAATATATCCAGAAATCAGTCGGATATAAAGTACTTAAAATTCAATAAACAAAACAATAAAAAAATGGCCAGAAAAAAAAATAAATACTTACAGAACAAAACTATGAAAAAAGGTTAGTTGGAGAAAAATAAACAATAAAAATTGAGGTATTGTTAATTAACTTCTTAAAATTCAATAAACAAAACAATAAAAAATTTCTGAAATATATCCAGAAATTGTAGGATATAAACTTCTTAAAATTTAATAAACAAAACAATAAATAACTGACCAGAAAAACTCAGTAAACATAAAATATGCGTATAACAGATTGGCCGGAAAGATTAATCGAATCTGTTAAATAAACTAATTGTATTTGCAAGTTGCAACAATGGATTGTTATTTACCTTGAATATAATCATCGAAGAATCAATTCCAAGGATTTTGATATCTCCAATCGGTTCGAATCCGAACGGCGGAATTATGGCTTGTATTGTTGGTAAACACTATAGAGGTTCGATGGTGGATCTGAACGACGGATGTGGGATTCGTATATTCATCGGGAAGTTACACCGAAAATCAGTGGTGGAATTGATTGTAGATCTCACCGGCGGAATTAGGGTTCGTATAATGATCGGGAGATTAGAGAAAGAATCAGTGGTGAAAATCAATATTGTTTTTGAAAAATAAACAGGGTTTTGTTATTTTGGGTGTTCGGAGAACAGGACACGTGGCACAATATTAGACCTTCTGAGAATGGTAACTTGATGACTGGATTGCACATGTGGACAGCCTAGATGAAGGCCATGTGTCCACATTGTATTGCTTTAATAGTATTTAAAGATGTAAAGATGACCAATTAAACATTTGGAACCTGTATATATACAAGGTGAATCTTTTTCCTAAACAAACTATATGTCAATATCTACATGTTTTTTCCGTTGATGCTAAACCGAGTTCTTAAATAGAGATACTGCCGAAATCACCAACATTAGTTGTATGCTTTCACCCAATAAGTAAATCTTACAAAATAGCAGAGTCGGCTCTGAAAATTCATGTGTCGCGGCCGAGCCAAAAAAAATATGCCCCTTAAACCTTAACATACTAAATAATGTAAATACATTTTTCATACGCCGATTAAAATTATAGCGATTTAACATAAAAATTAGAAAATCATGGTATTATAATGAGTTTATGTCACACTTAATAGATTAATAGCTAATTGAGGATTTGTGAAGCTCTCATAACATTTTTTATAGCAAATTGGTGAATTAACTCTTCGCAGTTTATGCTCTCTAATGTTCCGTTTTTGATAGCTTTTATTGTCAACCCGCTAAGTCTTTCTTGAGGCATTTTGGGTAGAAAATAGGATTTCAATAACTGTAATTTTGAAAAACTCATATTTTCATATGCTACCATGACTGCTGGTGTTCGAAGTCGACGTGGCTGCTGGTCTTCGAAGTCGATTTTGCTATTATCGCGCCTATTCGTTTCTTCTATTTATTTAACTTACATTGATTAATTAAAAGTACTTAACATTTTTCAAATTTTAGTGGGCCTATAAGTCTTTGGTTAATCCAAAAAAATGGGGTCTAAAAGGTGTTTGAGTAATATAAAGATAATGATTATAAACATTCGGGTATTCTACATATATAAGATCAGGAATTTTTAAAAATTTAGTGCCCCCAACTAAAACATGCCCTGGCCGGTCGCCCGCTTTGCACACCCCAAGAGCCGGCCATGCAAAATAGCAAAATGACACTAAAATTACCAACAACATTGTATGTTTCCGATCACTTGGTGGTAGTATAATTGTTTTTTATCTGCAAAGCTTTGTAGTAAAAAAATGTGGTTATTTCCTATCCACATTGCTATTCACAACAGCTGGGGAGTGTACGAGCTGTACATTCGACCATATTCTGTTTTCCAAAATATGGGATTCCATTCCTTTAATATATTCCATCATATTTAACTATTTGTGGAATGTGGATGCACCTTAATTATTCAGTGCATCTAGTAAACAAAACAGTTACCTGTCTGTCACAAGCATCATAACGTACAAATTATTTTAAGTTTTTGTTTTCGTATTAGTTGCTTTTCAAATTAAAGCATTCGAATGCCATGTAACTTAATATTATACCTTATCTTTCTTCTTTTTTTATAATGCCGATTCGATTCAAATTCAATTATATATAACTATTTAATTTAATGCATGTATGTTCCAATTTTTATTTAATTAATGCATGTATGTTCCAATGCATTGCATAGATTACACTGAATCGAATATTATTACTATTATCTAATATTTAAATAAACCGTAATGATAAAATTGTTCCTCGTTTAAAGAATGTGATTAGTGATGGTAGAAAGTACTTATTCTTTCTCACCTTTAAAATATAAATTTACATTAAACAATTGTATATGAAAGAGAATATTTACCGATAATATTACTTTTATATTTACGTACGTATATTTTCAAAATATAATTTCCTACTACAACGAGGAGCTTTTTTTTAACTGTGGTGTATTTGGACTCAGTGGCATACCTCATACAGAGGTACAACCGTTCATTATTATTTTGACACTAAAGGATGACACTAGACCGTTCCAAGGGGAAATAACTCGTAAAACCCAGTGACTCGCCTACTAGTGGAAATGATTGCAATAGCAAGATTTGAACTCGGATCTCCCCGTTTGAAGTCTGGGAGATACCCAGGGTGCCACTGGACCAGAAGGTCTTTTGGCACTTCAACGAGGAGCTAACAACTCTCTTTTCCCATAGATGGTTTTAAAACACACCTGCACGTACATATATATGTTACAAAGTGAATTTTGCTGAAAATATGTCATGTATGTATTTGTTCTATGGGCTAAGTGTATTTGATTCTATTTATGCACGCTAAATACATCACGGTTATATGGTATAAATTTGATGATTTACCATTATAATTTTCTAATATATCATATAATTGTGTTGTATAGATTTTACTATAGTATAATTATAAGTAACCTTCATAGTTGGCACATCGTATAATGATAAACCAACACGATTTTCATACTCCTTAGATATAATTTAAAAAACACACACACACACATATAGTTATTTTAGAAAAAATAAAATTGGAGTCTCGAAGTCGATCCTGTTTTATTGTTTTATTAAAACGGACTGTCCTCCTCAACACGTAAAACCTATCACTATTTCAAGGAGTGATGCTCGTCACTAGAGCCGCCCCAAAGGGAAGGCGACCCTGCCATATTCTCCCGAGTGGCCCACAATTGTTAAAAACTATATCTTTTTTATATAATTTTGTTTTAAAACATAATTCTACAAAATGACTCCTTGTTGCAATGGAATAAATAATAATTTATTTATAGAATCAAAGGTTATGGGTTCAATTTTCATTTTCCATTGATGTTATTATTTTTGAAAGAAAGTAAATTTGAGACTCTTAAGGAGAGTGGCATTTGACAACTAGGACTTCCATGGACCTCGTGCAATCTCTAGCAACCCAATCAAAGCATTGGCCACAGAATACTTAGGGTGATACGATCACATGGGTGCATGCAATTATGCTTTATATTCTTAAAAGATGCTCAAAATTGCCAAATCATTGGGTTTCTTTCTAGTGGCATTGCAACTCCATTAAGTTAAGTGGTCGCGCTGAGATGGACTGAACCTCCACCTCACGTCCAGATGCCCGAGCATCATCGTTGGCCACCACTGATGGAACGTTTGTTTCCACTTCCTTGTTTACTTCATATGATAAATATTGAAATATACACGTATGTGTCCGCACGAGGGAGAGGGGAATGAGAACAACATTTTTGGTGCTTTTATATTCAGTAATAAAAGCAGTTGAAGAAGTTAAATAAAAGTTCCTCTCATCCCAAAACACAGAAAAATGGATTTTTTTTAATAGTTAAGAAACTGATGTGTATGCTTAAAAATTGGCCACTTTAACGAAAATTGCCAATTTACATATGCAAGAATTAATATGCATATATGGAGTTAGCATAAGTGGTCAAGTCATGTCGCTAAAATGGTTCCATTCGTTGGATCGTTCGAATGAAAGATATATAATATAATCTAATTAATATTCTATAAAAACAAGCCCCCATAAGCCAAGGCCAGCCCTCCAAAAAAGAAAAGGAAAAGATTAGGTCTTAATTTGGCCAGAAAAATTTGAAGCCCCACTGTTATGTTGGAAGAATTGGATCAAGCAATCACCCAGTAACTAGAAGATTTAATTTTTAAGTACAAAACCACAAATAAAACATTTACACAAAACCCCTAAATCTACTGCTATAGCTTGTTTGTGACTCCAACTCTACTTGCTAGTAACATTCAACTTCAAACTATATAGATAAACATCACATTTATCTTGACTCACAAATTAAACCCTTTGTGATTCGCCTTTTAAATTTCACGTTTATTTATACTAGCCTTTATAGTTAAGATATATCCTATACGTTAATGGATTGATCCTATAGACCCAAAATAAGAAAGACATTAGGAAAAGATTCGAAAATTCATTTAACGCCTTTGGATGACCTTTTTGGAGCATTTTACCCCATTTGTTAGAATAATAGTTATTGGTTGAATTGGTTTGATCACAACCTTTTGGACCATATTACTCCACTTGCTAGACGATTTTTAATATATTACTATTAATTAAATAAGAGGGCGGTTACTGTACAATAATCCATTATCATACAAACCGTACGCGACTAATCCAAGCGTCTGATCAAAAATTTGAAACACGCGCCTCTATTCTTCAAAAAGGGTAAGATCGTCAATTAGTCTCCAATAATCTATCCCAAAATCCCGGCGACGAAAGCGTACAAGTAATTATTAACCTCTAAAACAAACTGATACAGGCGACGAAAACTTATTCGCAATAATCAACCTCTAATCAACTGAACTATACTACATTCAATCGTGCCGAAGATGGATAAACAAAAGAACCCTAACTCATCTGCTTTGATGAAGGAACGAAGAACAAAGCAAAAACAAGATAACTTCTTATTACTGAAAAATCAGGTGTTTGTTTATCATTGTTGTAATCGTTTCTGGTTCTAGAGAGATTTTAACAATTGTTTTCGTGAGCGTTTGACAAAAATTTGTAACTGTAATAGATTTAGGTTTTAATTTTAGGTTTTCTTGTATGATTTATTTTTAATTATTGGTTATTACAATGTCCATTAATTTGTGATTGCATGTGTTTGATAAGCGTTTGGGATACTAACAGCATACGACTCTGTCTAATTAATGTAAATGTAACTATGAGCGTTTAGTAAGCGTGTTTGTAATAACTATACAACTGGATCTGTCTAATTAACCTTGTGCATTTGATGAGTGTTTGACTAACGTTTAGTAACCTTGTTTGTATCTAGGTTCTGTATCTAGGCTTATGTGTTTGATGAGCATTTGACGAGCGTTTGGTGTGCTTGTTTGTGATGAATGAACAACTGTTCTGTGTCTAGGCTTATGCGTTTGATGAGCGTTTGACGAGCGTTTGACTAGAGTTTGGTGTGCTTGTTTGTGATGAATGAACAACTGTTCTGTATCTAACCTTATTCTTTTGATGAGTGTTTTGAAGTTTTATAACGTCTTAATTTTATGTGTCATTCAGTTAAGCCGAAGGTTAAAACAAAACAAGCTGATGCTGGACTGAAACAGCTTAAAACAAGACATGTTGAAGCAAACTCTGATTCGGACTTTGAAGTTCCAATCAACAAGTTTTTATCAAAAAAAAAAGCAAAGAGATAGAAGACAGTAGTTCTGACTCAAACTTTCAAAAACCAAGAAAGAAGGTCTTAAAAGAAAAGAAGCCAGCTGAAAGGGTACAAAGAAAACCTTTTGTTGAGTTTATAGACAGAAAGTTAGGAGTCATATGTGCAACATTTAACATTGTGGAAGTAGTTACTTCTATGAACTTTGACCAAAAAGAATGTTTAGAAAAAATGGGATTTGGGTTAATATTAAGATTACAAGTAAGCCAAACTCCATCGATGTTAGGGCATTGGTTGCTGATGAACTATGATCACCGGTTTAATGAATTGAACATCGGCAGCCGTACTATTAAGATAACAGCAGTAAAGGTTCATGAGGTGTTGGGTATACCAATGGGTAAGATACCCATTTTAGACAGGAGTAGAACCTTGGGGATGATGCAACAACGGATCTGTTCAAGAAAAAATTCCCGACTCCAAGAATAAGTATAAAGCATGTGAGAGAGAAGTTGACGACGATCAAGGAGTTAATGACTTGTTTAAAATTAATTTCATAGTGTTGTTCAACACATGTATAGGATTTATCACAAAATCAACAACTATCAACCAACGATTCATCACCACAATCGACAAAGTCTCCGATATCCCAAATATGGACCGGTGCAGTTATGTAATTGACAACATAAAGATGAAAAAGGAATAATGAAAGGATGTCAATGAGCAATACAACGGTCCAATCATCTTTCTTGTAATGCTTTACACCCATGAGTTCCAGAAGAGATATGGTCCGTTTGGGGCTCCGGTGACAACATCAGCAGTTAACTACGTAACATCAACAACTCTATCAAAGATGGAGAGATATTTTTATAATAATGGACCTCCTTTAGATGATGATTCTGAAAACTAGGAATACACTCCTGCATATGAGAGTGTTGAAACTATTGGTGTTGAAGCTGATGTTGAAAAAGCTGTTGATACTACTGATGCTGCTGCTGATACTGCTGATGTTGGAAATACTGCTGCTAAAGATGATGTTGCAGTTATTCCTGAGGCTGCTGCTGATAATACAGTTGCCTTTGCTTCTTCTGTTGATAAACCTACTGATGCAGTTGGTGAGGCAGCTGCTGGAGACAAAGAGATGCATCAGCCTGATGCGGATGGGGACAACCAAAAACAAGGTAACAAAAACTTGCTATTTTCATCTAAAAAAACCTCTAATATGTATTTCTTCTAATGATACATTTATAACATAACATCTATCAGGGACAGATGGTGGAAGTGAAACAGAAACAGATAATGCCGATCACAATACCGGAGGCAAATTTGATGATGATGATGAAATGACATTGGGGACTTTGCAAATGCCATTGGGAACACACACGCAAGAGCTGGTCGAATTTTATCTATCCCCACCTCAACTGTCTGGGATGTCTGCTTACCTACCACCAAAATAAACAAAGGAAGAGAATGTGATACATTTAATTTATTGAAAATATCTTAAATCAATTAATAACTATATGAATATCATTTTACAGTCTTGGAATAAGACAATGGATAAAAAGATGGAGAAATTTGAAAAACTTTACTCAGAGATAAATGAATGGGTCCGTGAAGGAAAGAACAAGCATATATCTAATTTTAATATCTTTGAAAGATATTGTGAATGGGAAGAAAGATTCAACAAAAATGTGGTTCCCAAAACACAAGAAAGTGATACCATGAAAACCAACACACTCCTTAATTTAGGTAAGGAAACAATCTAATTCTATTTCAAATTTCAACCATATGCACTTCTTTAAAAATATATATTTATATATCTTTGAAAGTTCCCACTTCTTATACAGCTGCAGCGATTGATTCAGTTCATTCAGATGTTGTAGTTGGTGATGATGCAGTAGTTGGTGATGATACCATAGCTGGTGAAGAAGGTAGTGGTACTATTCTATACACTTCTAATATAAACGCTCAACAAAGATCTAAATTTTGAATCCCAGAAGTTTATAATCTATCTGAAGAAAATAAAAAATCTGGGAAAACTGTTGGTGATGAAGTGGTTACTAATGCGGGGGTTGCAGGGGTTGGTGATGGTGATGCAGGGGTTGCTAATGTAAGGGTTGGTGATGGTGATGTAGGAGTTGGTAATGAGGTGGTAAATAAAGGGGTTAAGGAGGCTAAAAAAGGTATAAAATTTATAAAACTTCTTTTATACAACTTTAAAAAGCTCAACAAATGCTCAGATTATTATTTATATAAAATATAAACTTTTTACAGATGCAGCTGTCATTGGTAATGAATCTGATATAAACAATGATGAAGACATTATAGTAACAAAACTAGAAGAGAATAATAAACTTGATTCAATTGTTACTACCATACTTGCATGGGCTAAGGAAGGTATTAAACGCTCATAACACATTTATGTTAAAAATATATTGTTAAATTTATCTTCGTACAACTTGAACGCTCATCAAACGCTCATGTTAAAAAAATGTTTATATTTTATATGAAAGATACACAAGTTGGATCGAAAGAGAACTAGATGGAACACACTGTTGCAAAAAGTCCAGTGTGTACTGAAATTCCAAAATAAGCTGAAGGTATCAAATTTTTGGTAAAACATATTCATAACTAAAAACGCTTATTAAACGCTTAAACTTATTGCTTCACAGCTATCTTACTTGAAGCAGATATGGTGCATGTTCATACAAATGCTCAGGATCTAGTGAACAAAAAGGAGGTGAAACCTGAGATGATGTTAAGCTCATAAACACTGATGGGACTCTAGAAGATGTCATAGGTAAGTCACATAAAAAATGCATTTGTTAATAAAAATAAAAATTAGCAAACTGCTACAGTCACTTATCCTTATTGTATTCCAGTTAGTAAATTAGAAGAGAAAAACCAAGAATTAAAAGCTAACACTGGTTTGTCACCAAGTGAAAATATCATAACATCGACATCAACTTCAAAGATGATACCCAAAATTACATCTCCGGTATCATTATTACAAGAAAATAAAGACAAAGAGTTGGTGAAAGAAGGAAGAAAGAGAAAGTTAGCTCCTGCGTTGAAATCACCATATCTTTTAAGAGAGGTTGAGATGGGCACAAATGTCACAGAGGATGAAAAAATAATTTCAGAGTATACATATTTTTTGTCTTAAAGACATATGGGAAGAGGTTTTCAAGTCTACTTACACAGATTCATTTAAAGTGATTTTTGAGAGTTTTTATCCTGGTTTGTATTTAACAACAAATGCAATGGATGCATTCTGTGAACTGATGAATTATGAAGAGAAGAAAAGATCTACGGAATCACCATTCAGGCTCTTCGGTACAAGCACACTGCTGGTATGGTTTAAGCTACCTAATATCTTTAAACGCTTATGAAACGCTTGAACATCAATTATTTGAATCCTTATGCAGACAAGTGACCATTATGATGAGGCATTTGGTCAACACTTTAATCTACCTATTATCTTTAAACGCTTATTAAATGCTTGAACATCTATAATTTGAGTTCATATGCAGACAAGTGACCATTTTATATAATGAGGCATTTGGTTACACATACGAACAAAGGCTCGAAGAGTTTTCGGACAACATTGAAACACAAATGAAGAGGATTGAGCTCAAAACAATGAAGGAAGTTGATATATTCCTCGTGCCAATTCTGCAAAAGGATCACTTCTATGTGATGGCTTTCAACCTTCAAACAGGAGTGATAGAGTTGCTTGACAACAGTGCACATCAGGAATAGCAGCTAATAAGAAGTTAAAAAAGCCAGAGGACAAACAAAAAGAAATCAGAAGGCTTTTTGAAGAAATATACAACAAGAATCCTCAAATCCTGGTAAACACTCATCAAACTCTCAACATTGTCAATTATAAATACTTAAGTGCTTTTAATTTTTTTTAGAGAACCGTCTTTTACATGTATCTTAAAAAAATCAATCACCCCATTGCTGATCAAATCCAAAAGGCTCCAATCACAAGATTAAGGATGGCATGGAGAACAACCGACAATGGGGTAGATTGTGGGATTTTTGCTATGAGACACATGAAGAAATATGATGGGAAGAAACCGTGGACATGCGGATTTTACAATGAATGCCCTAAACAAGTGAATCAGCTAAAAAGATTGAGGGCAAAGTATTTGGGCAAAATCCTTCTGTCAGATATAAACAAGAACAACGATTCTCTTATCCAGAAGGCGCAAAAATTTAGTGAAAATAACGACACTACTTTGACTGGGGATGAGTTGATTGAAGAGCTCCAAAAAAGACAACAACTAATTTGAATTCTTTCAAAACTTTGTAATCTATTTTAATCAATGACCTTATGTTAATATAAATCAACTAAAAAAACATTGGAAATTTATTATTAGCAAAGCACATAGGAAAATACTACATGATAAAAATATTAAAAAAACATTACAAACGCTCATCAAACTCTCAACACATCAGGCCACTAGCCACTACTCTGATAGTGACTTCAGAAAATCCAACTTCAATTTCATTGAGCAGTTTAGTTCAAGAATAGCCTTTGATAATACTTTGAACTGTTCCAACTCATTCTTCCCTATATCAACCATAAACAAAACCGCAAGATCTCGGATAGTACTAGCAGTCATTTTGACAAGAACATTCGTAATAACATCCCTGTAATCCATATTATTGTTAAGCATCACAAACTCATGTGTTAGCTTATCACGGAAAGCTGCCTACTCCACAATCTTCATCTTCAAAGCTTCCTTGAAAGATGCTGATTTAGATAATGATGATGATGATGATGATGAAGCATCTATTAAAACTGATTTTGATATGTGTGGATATAAGTGTAACCAAATATAGCGTATACATAGGAAAAGATCATGGGCCAAATAGTAAAAAAAGGATAAAAAGACAAAAAAGAACTGCAGATTCACGGACCAAAAATAATAATAAAACAAAACAAAACGCTTTAACAACACTCAAAAACTGTATACTCATGGGCGAACATAGAATAGTGTGAGGACGTAGCTATTATACGCTCGTTATACGCTCCCATACGCTTGTAATACCCTATGTAACATCACGTAAATTTCGGGCCAAAAATGACAAGTTTCTAAAGTTAAAGGACCAATTCTACCAATTTCCAAACCCCAGGAACTAAAATGAAAAATCTGCCTTCTGAACCTATCGTGCTACGCGACAGGGTCAAGAAAGACACCCATCGCGTACCGCGATGGGGTGTCTGACACACCGTGACACGTGTGCCACGTGGCTCACGGTGGCAGCGTCTGCTGCCACGAGTTGACACGTGCGGCGGCGCCAGCCACGTGTCAACACGTGGCAGGCCTACCCCGTGACTCGACAACCCTATATCGCGGTACGCGATGGGGGAGTCAGGGAGCCCATCGCGTACCGTGATGGGATCCAATTTGGGCTATAAATAGGGCATCCACGAGCTTAGCCCTCTCACACCTCAATTTCACACTTACTCTGTCTCTAGTTTTCTCTCACTACCTCGTAAAGCGTGCCAACGCTCTGTCTCGATAAACGTGCCTCGAGCCTCGTTTTTTCGTGCCCGTTATCTCGATATACGTGCCACTCCCTGACATCCCGAACAAGAAGGAAGTACTGCCCGACGACCCGGTGATTTTCTCGAAATACGTGCCAAAGGTGTTGACGTCTCGAAAGGCGTGCCAAGTGTAAGAAGGTTTTGATCAAGTAGAAGTTGATAAGCAAGCGGCGTCGAAGTACTGCCCAAGTGTCTAGGGTGTTGCCAAGCCAAGCAAGGTAGGCATAATGCCCGACCAAAATAATAATAAAATATTGAAAGGGCTTAATACCCTAAGTCAATATTATTCTCGATAAACGAAAGAAATATATAACAAAGAAAAGAAAGAAAAGAAAGATAATATATATATATATGAATATATATAATGATAAGATTATTCTTTGTTATAGAAATATATTATTCAAGTATTATGAATATACTTAAATAATAAAAGAAATACGTTTCTTAAAGTAGAAGAAACGTAGGGTTTTCAATATAAACTAAAGGTTTATAAATTACTATTAAAACTAAAGGTTTTAAAGTAAATAAAAGAATGAACTAAAGGTTCATCGAGATGATAAGACTAAAGGTCTTAAGCCGGATCGTGTATCCGACTAATGAATGTTATACTCGTACTATAGGTGCGAGATAGCGAAGGAAGAACTAACGGACGGTGTTGGAAGCCGATCCCATTGAAAGGTGAACACGCTCTTCTTTTACAAAACTGATTTCAAACAAACAAACGTGTTATGTGTAAAACTTTACATGAGGCTACGTGTCTCTAAAAACATTGTAAATAAGAGTATAAGCCAGCCCTCAGGCTATGGTATACTTTTGTCTGGATCCTTTCATATGTGGAACGCGGTGGGCACATCGCACCTTGGTCACGACCTCTAGCCACGATGGGCCGGACCTAAGTTACGTCCGTGTGGGGAATGGCCATGTGTATAATTATGGTACCTAAGTTATGTCATAAACGCTGCGGTGTTTCGCTGAGGTGACCTAGTGCAGAGACTCGAGTTTATAATGATTGTTGTTTTAACTTGATTATTCCTAAGCCAAGATGGGCCGAGGCTTACGTGGTCTCGAGAGGTAATTAAGTAAAGAAAATATTTTTGCGTTAGCATATTCATCAGCATGCGTTGCTGACGTATTTTATTTAACATTGTGCAGGTAATCAAGATTAGAGCTTGAGAGAACGAAGAAGCTTAAGTATCCGATGGCTCGGATAGTTTTATGTAAATATTAAAACTTGGTGGTTTTGTAAAACATATAAACAAGTAAAACCAAACGAGACTTTTGTCTCGTCTTTTGTATTGTAAATATTTATAATATCGATCCTTATATTTTAAAGTCTTCCGCTAATAACCATAACTCTGATTTATTTACAAATATGGTACCAACTATGGTTCATACTCCTAGGCCTAGATTGGGGGTGTGACACGCTAGCCACTGTATCAGGTTAAAAAACTAATTTTTAATTTAGTTTAATTACATTTATTACTCACCTGCCAAAAATTGGAAAAAGATTTTTTGTAATGATAGCCTACATCATATAAATTAAATTACATTAAATTACATTATCTCAACTACCAAAAGATATCTTTAAAGTATATATAATACGCTTATCACACACTTGTGTGATGATGATAGCCTACATCTAAATTAATATAACATTTGTATGATGATGATAGCCTATATCAAAATTAATATAACATTGAATAACTCTATCTCAACTACCACAATTAATACAAAAATTATGTCTATATATTTCACATCCCTTTTTGTTATTCAGATCACACAAAAAAAAATCAAAAAGCACACAAAACAATGTTTTCATGTGATAAAACTATGAAAAGCATGGTGAAAGCCAGGTTGGACCTTGAGAAAGAAAAGGATGAGAAGTTTCTCACCACCCTTCAACACTCACAGGCCTACGTGCTTCAAGAGAAAACAAAAACAAAAACTCTTGATGCATATAAGGAATTCATGGAGCTACCAGACAGTGAGTTCAAGACACAAACTTTTGAGTTCCTGAAACAACAGACTACATGCTACGACTCCGTGTATGGTACTTTGGTTGACACGGTTTCAAAAGTGTCAACAAACATGGAGTTCAAGGAAGATGAGCGTGAGATCATCAAGAAATAATGAGTGATTGATGGGGTCTGATGATGTTAGCTTTTTATTTACTTTTTTTTATCTTGTAAGTTTGCATGGTCTGATCATGATGATGGGGTCTGATGGTCTGATGATGATGGGATGTAACCTTGTATGTTTTAAAAATATATATAAATAAAAAGTTCATCTAAACGCTTTTCATACGCTTGTGTAAAAAGGTAACAATAAAACCCACAATCTAAAACAAATAACTAACTCTTTCTATCTAAAACAATCAAATTACCTAAACGCTTCACTACGGATTCATTGTTGCGGTTGCTGCTGCAATGCTTTACATGTTCTGCTGTTGTGCCCAGGTTGGTGATAAATTTGACACTCCCTATAACCCTTACCAGAGCGACTAATGGCTATCTCTTTCTTTGATTTATTTCTTTTGTGTGAGCCACGACCCTTATTTCTTATTTCAGTAGGTACACGAACAGTAACTTCTGATGGTTGTTCAAAACCTAAAACAACAGCAAATCTATCCCTTTTCGATGGACGTACTCTTTCATACCAAGTTAAGTCTGCTTTTTCAATCATCATATTCATCTCATCTCTAATTTTAATTAGTTCATCAATATCTGCAACATAACTGTTGATAAGGTATTCACCGTCGTATTTTATTTCTCTAGAAATCTCTTTAATCTTCATGTTCTGATCATTACCAAACTCAGACATTGGAACTGTTCTGATGTTCACCGCAGCCTCTTTCCTCCATCGATCATTTATATATCTTTTCGGGAATTTCTTGACTTGATCCATATTCATGACATAGAAAATATGCCGACACAACAAACCATACTGTTCAAATCTTTTGCAGGAGCATGTTGCAGTAGACTCTTCTCCAAACTCACCTTCCTTCTTCAACAAAACCTAAAAAAATGTAAACGCTTATTAAAGCTTGTTAATTAACATAAGATTAAACAACTTTGAACTAAAACGCTTACAAAACGCTCATACTTACCTCCAAAAAACATGGAACATACGCATTAAATCCATTATTTTACACCTCAAAAAACCTCATCCTTCTTCTTCACAAGAACTGAATTGTGAAACACCACCAACAATCTCATTCATTTCATCTTGAACATCATTAAAAATAGATCTTGTATATATCCTAACCGCTTCCCTTTCATGATCACACTGTCTGCCATTGTATCTCTGTATCTCCATACAAAAATCAAAATTATTGAAAAACTCAACTAATGTTAACTGAGAATTTGTAGCTTGTAAAAAAAATGGTTTTCACTCTCTGATCTTGATGTTGTACGCATCAATCCGGACAACGGTTCGTCTCTATAAAAAGCAAGTATCCAATCAAATCTGATTTCATACATATCAGTAAGCCATTTATTCTTGTCAAGCTCAAACTCAACCATTATCGTCTGCCATTTATCCTCAAATTCAGAAGGACTAATTGAATCCGTCCACACAACATTACATAGAATACCCTTAAAATCTTCGTTGTTACATAGATCAGCTCCCACCTGATAACAACATGTTAAACGCTTATGAAAACGCTCATTACCAAAATATAGAATAAAATAAGTTACGCCAGTAAAACGCTCACGTATTAAACATCAAAGAAGACTACTACCATGAAACTCTTGTAAAACTCTCATCATTTAAGCTGCTTAAAATAGTTAAATCAAACACAGTTAAAGGTTACCTTATCAGCAACTTTCTTCATTATATGCCACATACATAACCTATGCCTTGTATTTGGAAACACAGATGCAATAGCTTGCCTCATAGCAGGGTCTTGGTCAGTAACAACAACCTTCAGTGCACTACCAAACGACTTAAGTAACATTTGCAATAACCATGTATACGATTCAATAGTTTCAGAAGCTAATAATCCAGCACTGACAGTCATACTATGACAGTGGTTATCAATTTCCGTGAACGGTACAAAAACCATCTTGTACCTGTACATAAAAAAACATATTCATATACACAAACTAATATGCTTGAATATTATATTGAAACTAATATTAATAACTTACTTGTTAGTCTTAAAAGTAGCATCAAAAGATACAATATCCCCAAACTCAAGATAATTACTCTTTGAAATCTCATCAGCCCAAAACACACGAATTAACTCACGATCATCATTGACATCATATTCAAAAGAATAATCAGATGATAATCTCTGAACAATCATCTCAGCATCATACTCTCTAATATAACAATTCAAACCTTGTTTAAAATTCTTACAATCATCTTTAGTTGCACCTACTTTTTCAAAACCACCGTACTATGTTCTCATAAGGTTAAACGCTTTAGCAGGTCCCAGGTTCATATTAGACAGCTCATAAATAACTTCCTCTTGGACATGTGTTAACTTCTTCGCAGAACGAACAAACTGCATATCAGAATCTGCTACCATTATATGATTATGGCCTTCAACAAAATCATGTACTTCAAAAATTACACCGTGAAATTAACTAAACATGTGCTCTACAACCACATATAATTGTCGGCCTCTTCCTCCTTTTATAATATGGCTTGCTTGATTCATTACAATCACCTTTTGAATCACAATTTTATGCTGGCTTGTGACCTTCCTTGCAACATGTAAAATACTTGGTCTTTATTACACCATCATGCATGTAAGATCCACCTTTGCGAACCCCAAATCCAGCTTTTTTAGCATATTCACTATAAAAATCAAATGCTTGATCAATTGACGAAAACATCATTCCTTTAACAGGTATGTAAGAAGAAGCAACTTCAGGAATGATATCAACCCCTTAACCTTCAACCAAAACACTTGAATCATCTACACAAACATCAAATCAAACGTGTTAACACAAAAAAAAAACATAATAAAGTAATCCAAACACGCTCATAACACGCTCATATTATTGAATCAACCATTTTAACAATCCTAAAATTAACACGCTCATATTCTGTAACATTATAATTAGTCATACTAACACGCTCATAACACGTTCATATTCTAGTCATACCAACACGCTCATAACACGTTCATATTCTATAATATTATAATCAGTCATACTAACACGCTCATGATACGTTCATGGTATATAAACCAGAAAACAAACCATGTTAGAACACTACTACTATGAACACGCTCTTAACACGCCCACTAACTAAAACTAATTAATCAATTATCATGTGATTCTCATAGAAACTAACATACATGTTACTGCCACGATTATAAACACAGTATAAATCTACTGTTGATTAGTTAAAACAAAGCAAAAATTTACATTCACGATCGTCTTCCATTTCAAAACCCTAAATCACGAAATCGATTGAAAAACTGGTTCGTGTACTAAATAGAGCTCAATTGATAGTTTTTGGTACACAAATTGTTTTGTAAAATAAAAAATTGATTTTGATTAAGCTAAAAATATGGATCGTAACCGTTTATACGTAAAATTCCAAAATTTGATTACGAATCAAAAAGAAAATCTTACCCTTCTCGCTTAAAATACACGGGATCTCCTCAACCCTTCTCGCTTAAAATATACGGGATCTCTTCAATGGATTATTTATTAGTTTTTGCAACGGATATTAGATTATATTTAGTTTTTTTGGTTTGGTAAATTCTTAGTGTTTTTGAATTGAGGTGCGCACACTGGTTTCAAACCGACTCTGGTTGAAACTGGTTATGTCTGGTCAACATAAGTAAAAAACCAGCATATGATCGTTGTTGGTTCGGGTTAAAACAGTTTCATGAATAGTCTGTGATAAATGTTTTATTCGTTCTTGACCCATTTGATAGGTTTTTGCTGGTTTCCGATTCGGTTAACCGGTTTCGATAGAGAAATTACAAAACCGGTTCCAAGCCTATAGTTTCAATTGGTTTCAAACTGGGTTTAACGTAATATGTTTCAAACCGGTTCAATTTCGGTTCATTTTTTAGGTCGATTCAGTTAACTGGTTTTCTTGTCCGCCTCCATTTTTGAATAAATAGCAACATTATTAAGATGTTATAGAACGTTAGTTTTTTAATGATTGAATTGTTTATTTAATTTTTCATCGATTGTTAGTTGATTAAAGTTTAACAAAATTATGGAATTACACATTGTCAAGATTAGAACACCATGATACATTGAAATTATCTTTATAGGAGTGCATCAGGAAGTAGGAACTCAGAAGCCAATTTGCAACCCTGGCCCGAAACAACTTTGTAGACCAACAACTAAATCCGGCCCATCAAGCTAAACTGCCCAATTCGGGCTGAACCGGGATACACATTCTATGTCTGGCTCTGGTCTCCCGTCTTCTTTTCCATCTCTTTTAGTTTTCAGCCAGGTCCGGTCCAATTTACAAATTAATGATCGTTATTTTAAATGGCATTTTAGCTCCACGGAAAGCCACTAGGCTTAACAATCACTAATACATGATTTTGAATACTGAGACGAAATTTCAACCGTCTATTATTAATTTTACGCTACGGATATTCAAACCAATGACCTCCATAGCAATCCTAATTATTCCCAAATTAACATGAGTTGAGAATTATGAATTTGGTCTAAAGTAAAAATGTACAAAATCATGTTAGGATATATAACACGATCTACGAAGTAAGAACAATACAAAGATTATAGAAAACATGATTTAATATATGTTTTGATCAAAACCCCAATCGGATCCAACAAGTTACCTATGCAAGCGCATAAAACATGTCATTATGATGTTTAGCAAACTACTCCAATCTGAGATAAATGTGTGGACTAGGACATCACGATAGGCATCCTCTTAACAATATCCACCCTACACAAAATCTGCCCGACAACAGAGTAGCGTGTAGACTTTTGAAGTCCCACAGGTTATGCTAGGTGTTCCCAACTTATTTCAGTCTCGTTCGTTTATTGGATAAACATATATACTATAACCCTGTCATTTCATGTTTTAACACTTAACAATATAACCTTAATGAGCTAGTATGCCCTCAAACCTATCAGACTAGTTCATGGTGTCCTTCCTTATTGTCCTAGGTGTGCTACCAGCTTAAATTCATACAATGCTGATGATCACAATCCCAGTCATGTCAAGCACATAATCCAACATCCTACACATTTTAAAGTGTGAGGATGTGGACAAAAGCATCTAAATTTAGGTAGTTTCTTGTTGTAGCTTGATTATGCAAACATCTACAAAAGTTACTAACCAAACAACAATTTCTGAACAGAGAGACAGAATATGAAGCCAAAAATGTATGAACTTAAACAAAATTGCAAACCAAGCCAAAATGGTTGGATATGAAGTCCAAAATATCAAATTGTATGAATCTTAACATAAACCAGCACGAACACTTACTTTAATTTATTTAATTCGTGGACAATCCGGTTGCATTTATTAAGCAAAACTAACATCTTCTTGGAAATGTCGATACCACCATCGCCAACCTGCACATGAGTTCTTTTAGCTTGTTCTTCCCGAAACTTAGCATAAATCTCTTGATAAAGATGCACAATCGGATTGACAGGAGTGTCTTCCTGTGGTTTGTTGTGGCGTAGATTCATGTCAGTTGGAGAAGTTTTGGCCCACGGGCTATAGTTTACCTTTTCACTGCTTTCACGTGCATTTCTCTTATTTTGAAAAGAGAAAGCTGAAGGCATGGTGCTTTTCTTTAACCGTTTATGTGCAGGTGGCGAGTCATGCTTATTGAAGGACACTGATTGTTTTTCAACCTTGTGTTTGGAAGACGGTTGTTCTTTAACAAAGGCAGTATAGGAACAAAAATCAAGTTTTTCTTCAATCACCTGCTTGGTGATAGAATCTTGATGCTTATTTTTTTCTCTGACTGCTTTGGTTTATTTTTCCAAGTCGCAGAGGATTTTTTGTTTTGGTTTTGGAGTTTGCCTTTGGGTTTTTTCGTTCGTTGACTTTCAGCATCACAAGGATGATCGGCAATATATACCGTCAAAATGTAAATGACTGAATTCTCATAACAATAAAGATATCTAAAAAAATGAACCAAAAACCCTTATGTGATCTAAAAGAAGTTGAAACTACAAAGCCAGTGTTGTTAAAGATCATAAAGTTATAGTTCAAATCACTTTGGTTAATAACGATTCATGTAAACAACTCTACTCAATCAAAATAGGAATGTGAAAACTGCTAATTTCTCAAAGCCCACATACATAAATGCAAATGTATAACCAATGCAAGTGAAGTAAGATAGCAATCAAGTAAAATAATGCTATCATAGATGCATTTAAGTACATCTATCAAATGTATAAACAACTCTACTATTTAGCTACTTCATTATAACTAAGTTTAGTATACATACATCATAGATGCATTTAAGAACATCTATCAAAAATAAAAAAATCTAAAGCCCTGATAAACGCAATTTCATTCCAAATGCATACTGCAATGAGGCAGATCAAACAACTATAAACCAAAGGGCCTCAAGATAATCAAATATTCAAACACAAAACGATTACCTTGACTTAAAACTGTCTCCTGGTTGTCTGTGGCCACTATGGTATCTCCAAGCTTATTAGGATCAACTTGAAACGCTTGGAAATAAGGCTCATCTATCTTTGCATATCTTGTTTTCCTATATGCAAGAGCTCTGGCTGCTTCCTTTGACTGCCGAAGATCTTTATCGACATCAGTAGAAATCACTGCTAGTTTTTGTACAAATGAAATCATCTCAACCGGACTGAACTCTTGTCTAAATCGTTCAATCTGACTCACTGTATAAATCCCTCCCAATTTATATCCATCGGTATCAACTTCGAGAAAATCCTTCACAGGTGTAGATCTATAATGTGCAAAAAATTTGCAGGGGCAAGTCAACCCAATAGCAGCTCTGTGGTTGACTTCATGAACAGCCTCGTTCACAGCTTTAACAAATAACTGAGAATGACATTGATTTGAATACGAACTAAAGTTGGATTCAAAAGGAAGGAGTTCCTTTGGACTTAACCATTTATATGAGTCGTCTCCATAAAAAGCAACAAGCACAAAACCTTCTTTCTTTGCTTGTCGAATCTCCAGGCTTGACAGATCTTCATGGTATATTATCGCAGGCCACCAAGGGTAGCGATGAACCTTTGCCCATACTAAATCTCCTGCTTTAAACTGCTTCTTCATTGATCTTTCTTTGATTCTCACATATTCAAGTAAACCGATCTATCTTTCTTTGATTCTCAAAATTCAAGTAAGCCGATCGATCTTTCTTTGATTCTCAAAGTTTCAAGTAGATCGATCGATCTTTCCAAACTTTTCTCTTTGCGCACAAAGCTCTTCTATGTTTGAGAGTGATCGGTCTGGTAGCCTATGTGGGTAACCCTACACGTCCATTTGTACCCGGGAAAACTCCTTTGAAGTCCCATTCCATGTGGATTCTCTTCATTGCAACAATTGCCACGTAACATGACCAATCAACAAATGACGCATTGCTATTTGTGCCCAATCATAGAATGACACGTTGTCTATGCGCAAGAACAACGAGGTCCGGAGAAGATGACGTGTTCCTCTAGTCTATTACCAAAATTAACCCTGGATTTTTCAAACTTGGCTTTTACTAGTTTCATCACAAGGCTTTCCAATTTAGTACCAACATCACCAGCTTTATATTTATTCAAGGATCCTGACTTACGATTCCAGCATAAATTCATAGATTTAACTTCTAACATTAATCTATAATCACCATACAGAGTTGAACCTTCATTCCATATTAAGTCCTAAACCACTTAGATAATATATCTACTGAAAGTCTGAAACCAGGCTGAGATTACATGTATGACTTAACACTTATCATAATTTAACAATAGCACAATGCAACAGGCTAATATGACATTTTGATTAACACTTTTCAAAATTTAGTTTTCTCAATTAATAGATAGAACACATAAACCCAAAAAAACCTAATTATATGTTTTGAACTTTCTGAACTACGGAAGGAAGCATCAATTGTTGATGGCAAAAGGTTGCACAGTCTCAAATCGTCCACACGTGACCTTCAGACCACCATGACGGCTAGCCACAACGCCAGAATCTCGACATTTATGTCCTCCATATTGTTCACTGTAGGCTTGCACAGTGCTTCGGTTACGATAAACAAGGTAGAGGAATCCACTACACGTATGCTTGTTTTAGTACGCATGTTTTACACTCGAACAAAATTGAAGTTGGACCGACTCTCTCAATCCAAGCTCGACCTTTTTGCTTGTATGTATCACCCAAAGAAAGAATGTAATCTTGTTTCATGGACCATTTGCTCCGCCTTATTGTACTCCCCTGTCTCACGAATATTGTATGTCACAAAATTCATTGGTAATTGTTTAGCCTCTTATCTTCAATTATCAGCTTCCTGATCTACTCTTCTTGACCTGACACTATGAAACCCAAATCCTCTCCCACCTCTATTGTCATTCGAGCTTTCCTTTCCCTATCTTCGTTTGTTTTCAATCACTTACCTTGCTGACCAACCTGTGCATACTCCTCTTCATCCAAATCATTAAAATTCTGTTTCTTTCTCAGACTCCAAGTAACAGTAGATTGGGAACACTGTAAGGCCTCGTGGTGCCCTACATTATTGTTGGATTTACCCATAAACACAATTCTAAATATCATAGTGAATTAAAACTTTTCGCAGGAACAATTAAAAGTCAACCATATATTACAGAACATCAAAATCTTGTCCCAATCAATATTTAAACTAGTCTCAAAACAATACATGAAATAACATATTCTCTTCTTTCCTTCAATGTGAAACCTTCTTCACATGCCATGTGTCAATTTCAAGCCAACTGTCTCATTCTATTTGTATGCGTGCATACTAAAAGTCAGCTACACTGAGTGCGCTCTAGTTAATCAGGCAACATACATTACATATATATACACTTTCATATCCATATATACACATTATATACTTAACCTTTTTACCTTTCATCATACGTGCATTCATACTTTTATACTTTCATTCTTTCAAACGTTCATACTTTCATATTTTTAACTTACCTTCCTTATTTAGTACATACATAATCGTTCTATGTTTTAAAGAGAATTTCGTTCTACATTTCTCGAATATTGTTAGGGTCCGGTGTCCTTCATCCTCGGATATTATTAGGCCCGGTGCCATTCATCCTCAGATATTATTAGGGTCTGGTGCTCTTCTTTTCAAACCGTACTATCGCATACCTCGAATATTATTAGGGTTTGGTGCCATTATTTCCATACAACCATACATGCATTCATGTATATAGTTCTATATATCTCATCACATAATCTCAACCTCTTTATATACACAAAACATTCATGCATCATACACTTACTATATAAGTGAGTGTTAACCTATCACATAGAACATGCACACAACCTCGAAAACATAATAGAGAAAATGGGCTAGAAACTCACCTAGATCCTGTTTCTCTCGAAGTTACATGTAACACCACTCCTTAGTTGCGCACGGCTGACTGTGTAACAATTATAAGTATCAATTAACTACTCCTAAATGGATTATATTCTAACTAGTGAAGCCGTAATTGAAGGTAGCGCCCCTAGCAGCGGGGTCCTTGGGGCGGCAACACCTAAATGGTTCCAAGGGGTAGAGCTTCTGGCTGGGGTTAAATTTTATTTTGGTTAGTAAGGCTTCATTAAAACTTCATCAGAAAAATGCATCTTTAAACGAATCGATTTTCATTTGAGTCGACATTCATTCTAATTGAATCGAGTTTTCATTCTGATCGAACCGAGTTTTCATTCTAATCGAATAGAGTTTCAGTTCGATTTGATTCGTTTCATTTCTATTCGATTCGTTTTTCCTCCAAACGAATCGAGTTTCTTAGGAACTCGATTCGAGTATGGTTTTTCATTCCTAAACATTCTAATCACTTTTTTACATCCCCTTATGCCCGTTTTACTGATGAAACGAGTTCTGGGCCATAACACTTCATTTTTGTGACATTTCGGGTTTTCGTTTCCTTCTTATTTGTAATCATTACTTGACCCGGGTTCAGATTTGGGTATTTTATCAATAAATCTCCCGTTTGTTTAGTATTTTATTAATTTATTTATTCAAATTCAACATATTGTTTTCACTACAATTCTGTTATATGCATAATTGTAATTGCTCGATTAGTTGTTACGTGCGAATATGACTATGTGTTTAATTTATGTTGGTTGGTACCTCATCCTCATCCTCATTAGTAAACCGTTACCAATGTGATTCGGTTGAAAAGACAACTTTTATTTATTGTCTACTAGTTGTAGTAATTTACGATTATTGCATGGAATTGTCATTTTATTATTATATATACTCAAAAACTGTGGTTTACTTTCTCAACGTTATGTGACAAAAATATATATTTTCACACATGATGCAGGTAACTTTATTGGATGAATCAAGTATGGAAGTTAGATGATACCTTAGGTTGCTATGATGAATGAAGAACACATTTATTAAGATTTTATTATATTTTGAATATTTAATTGTAACGGTATTTCTTTTAAGACAACGTTTGTGATTTTGAAGTTTGATATATGAATGAATAAATTAAATATTGACACATGTATTTCACTTAGTGTCTTCTGAGCTATGATACAATATTTTCGCGCCCGACATGTTCCGCCGTAGGTTGGGGTGTGACAGATTGGTATCAGAGCCAAAGGCTATAAGATAGGTGGTTAGACGTAACGACTTAGTAGCATGCTTAGGGTCCATATACGTGTTCCTATATGTGCACCCTACTTGTTTAAATTTTTGTACATAGCTTAGCATATTGATATTATTCATCATATAAAATTGTACACAAAAGCACCCACTTAATCCGAGGTTATGCCTCACTCTCAAAATTGTTTTCAAACCTTTAGGACGATTTTTATAAAAACGGGAAATTCCTTAAGAAATCCCGCCTTTTCACGCCCCTCTCCTTGAGGAAGATTCGTGTGACGAATATGTAGTAAACTGTAAGAGTGACACACTTGTTTACCGAACGCTTGACACCAATGCTTGAGAGCCTAAGGAAGTGCAATGCGAATAAATATCAATCAACCGTGAGACCCGGTTGCCTTCCTGGAGTGTTCGGTAAGGGTGTGAAACTTATTAATCCAAAGCATATCACACCAAACAAAACTGAATCTACTACTCTCATTGTATCAAACGTGGTCATGTGACGATCACACTCTTAAATTATAAACCGAATTCATGATGATACGTGGCTAAACTCGGTTTTTACGTATTGTGTTTTGTTGAAGATTATGAAAGAAGTATGTAAATACGGGGTGGTTCCCGAATTACTTTAACCGTCTACCTCAACACCCCCCTCAATTCGATTTTACATGATTTTCTTTAAGTTTTCAATGTCTTTCATTTTGTTGGAAGGACCCATGGTGGTTCATGAAGCCCTAACCAACAAATGAATCCATTTACATTTTAAGATATGTTTTCATTATATTAAAAATGACAAGACTTGTATAATCACAACTTTCCCTAAGTAATGAAATTCTCAACCTCAAACACAATCCCAATCTCAATGCACGATTACTATATTTCGTCAATTCTATACTTGTGACATTTACCCGAGTCTTACGAATTTTACACCTTTTACCCTTGTAGTATGTCGTCTCGCCTCATCAACCATAACCGTCGCACCGGTAAATCTGTCCGCAACATGTCGTCCCGCATTGCTAAGGGTATCGTGGAAGCCCTCCCAACGATCATCTCTCAATTGCAAACTGCGAATTCTCCTACATAATCCACAAATCCGAACCCAATTGCTTTCTCCATCAAACAATTCAAGAGTGCCAAACCGCCAGAATACTTCGGTATCAACAGTGCTACCATTCTCCTCCAACGGTTCGAAGAAATGGAGAGCGTGTTCCTCCACTATGAATGTCCCGAGGACAAGAAAACCACTTACGCCTCTAGCGTACTGTAGAAGAATGCCCTCAATTGGTGGAATGGTGTGAAGCGCACACTTGGCGCTGAGGTTGCCATGGCCTTGCCATGGGATGACCTCAAGAAAACTCATGCTCAAGAAGTTTTGCCCGAAACATGAGCTTCGGAAATTGGAAGAGGAATTTTGGAATTTAAAACAAGAAAGTGGTAATGACACCATATACAACTATCGTTTCCATGAGCTGAGCCTTCTCATCCCTCACATGGTCACTCCCCTCGAATGTTCAATCAACAAGTACATCTTGGGTTTGCCTATGCACATCCAAGATTCCGTCCTAAGTCGTGACCCTCAAACCCTCCATGATGCCATCACCCTAGCCGGTACCCTCACCGAGAACCACGTTAAGGCCGGGACCTTAACGCGGAAGAGTTCTAAGAAGCCCAATGATAAGCCCACACCTGAGCCCACTAAGGAATCTAAGCCCGAATACGATAAGCCCGAATCCTCCAAGAATAACAATCACAACAACTCATCCCACTACCACAATAACAAGAGAAAACCCAACTCCCAAGATTATGTCTTAGCCCAACCACAAGCCCAACAAGCCCCTCCAAACAAGAAGCCCTACACCGGCCCACACCCATATTGCAACACTTGCCAACGCCATCACCCGGCCCAAGCCACTTATCGGGTGTGCACCAATTGCCACCGATTCGGCCACCTCACCCAATATTGTCGAGAAGCACCTCGTGTGTAAGCCGCTCCACCGCAGTTCGTACCGACAAACCAACCCAACCGATCCATCCCTCGTGCTCCAATCATTAACCCCGTTAGGGCTTGCTAATTGTGGTGACCCAACTCACCTCCGTAACGCGTGTCCTCGACTCGCTCAAGTCCACCAAGCCTATGTTGCACCACAATGCTACTACACCTCCCAAGCCTATCAAGTGCAAGCTTATCAACCCCAAATACCCCAACTCATGGCTCCTCCAACTCTTCAAGCTCAACCCATGGTCATGCAAGCCTATCAAGCTCCAACACCTTAAGCTTCGACCTTTCAAACCCAAGCACCTTGAGGAACTCAAGAACAAGCTTTCACAATCAATGCTCATCAAGCCCGAAACTCGAATGACTTGGTAAACGATACGTTCCTAGTTAATAAGCACCATGCCTCAGTAATATTTGATTCGGGAGTTGATAGAAGCTTTATTTCCTTTGATTTTGAATATATACTTGATGTTCCACGTAATAAATTATCTAAGACCTTCACGGTAGAGATAGCCAATGGTAGTTCGATCATTATTGACTCCGTTATTCGAAATTGCACGATTACTCTTAATGGACAAAAATTCTCCATCGACCTTATCCCTATGCAAATGGGAAGCTTCGACATTATCATTGGTATGGACGGGCTCTCTCTCCACCATGCCGAAATTTTATCTTTCGAGAAACTCATTCGAATCCCTATAGATGGGGGCATGACTCTAAACATTCTTGGAGAAACACCCTTCTCAAAGCTAAACCTCATGCCGTGCCTTGAAGCCCAATGTTACTTAAGCAAGAATTATGCCGCATTCTTAGCCCACGTCACCACAAAATCCGAGAAGAAAAGAAACTTTCCGACATCCCAATTTTCCATGACTTCCCCGAAGTCTTTCCTAATGGAGTTTTCGGACTCCCTCCCATTCTTCAAGTGGAGTTCCGTATTGATCTCGTACCCAGAGCAAACCCCGTAGCCAAGGCACCTTACCGCCTTGCACCTTCCGAGATGCAAGAACTCTCCAACCAAATCCAAGAGCTCACAGACAATGGTTTCATTCACCCGAGTTTGTCTCCATGGTGTGCACCCGTCTTGTATGTTAAGAAGAAAGACGGTACTCTTAGTATGTGTATCGATTATCATGAGCTCAACAAGCTTACTATCAAGAATCGTTATCCCCTTCCGCATATTAATGATCTTTTCGATCAACTCCAAGGAGCCGCATGTTTCTCTAAGATTGATCTCCGTTTGGGTTATCACCAACTCCGTGTCCACGAAGATTACATATCCAAGACCGCCTTCCGTACTCGTTATGGCCACTTTGAGTTTCGATTTATGTCTTTTGGGTTGACAATTGCTCCCGCCGTTTTCATGGACCTTATGAATCGTGTTTGTAAACCCTGCCTCGACAAGTTCGTGATTGTTTTCATCGAAGATATATTAATTTATTCTAAATCTGAGACCAAACATGAAGAACATTTGCGCGCCATTCTCGACTTGTTACGAGAGGAACAACTTTATGCTAAGTTCTCCAAATGCGAATTTTGGCTAAAGAAAGTTCAATTCTTGGGCCATATCGTTAACGACAAGGGTATTCACGTTCATCCCGCTAAAATTGAGGCCGTTAAAAATTGGATGACCCCGTACTCTCCAACGGAGGTTCGTTCATTCCTTGGTTTAGCGGGGTATTACCGTTGTTTTATCCGCAACTTTTCGAAGATTGCTTCACCCCTTACCGCACTAACCCACAAAGGGAAAGTTAACGAATGGGGTTCCGATCAAGAGGAAGCGTTTCAAACTCTTAAGGACATGCTTTGCAATGCTCCAATCCTTGCTCTTCCCGAGGGCAACGGAATTTTTTTTTGTCTTTTGTGACGCTTCTATTCAAGGTCTTGGTTGTGTTCTTATGCAACGAGAAAATGCCATTATTTACGCTTCGCGTTAACTCAAGGTACACGAGAAAAATTACACGACGCACGAACTCAACATTGGTGCGGTCGTGTTTGCCTTAAAAATATGGAGACACTACCTTTACGGCACGAAATGTGTGGTCTTCACCGACCGTAAAAGTTTACAACACATTTTCGACCATAAGGACCTCAATATGAGACAACGACGATGGGCGGAATTGTTAAGCGATTACGATTGCGAAATTCGCTAACACCCTGGGAAAGCGAATGTCGTGGCCGATGCTCTTAGTCGTAAGAGTCATACTAAATCCGTCTTGCTCCATTGTGTCACCATCCAATTTGACCTCCAATACCGCATCTTCGACGCACAACACGTCTCCGTCACCGAGGGTAACTTATACGACGAGATTTCGTGTGGCGCCGAACTCAAACTTGAAACCAAACGTAAAGGCTTACTCTATTATTTGGACCGATTATGGGTTCCCGATCGTTAAGGTCTTCGGATGTTCATCCTCGATGAAGCTCATAAGTCACGATACTCTATTCATCCCGGTGCGGATAAAATGTATGCCGATCTTCGTTCCATGTTTTGGTTGCCGAGAATGAAGAAAGATATCTCAGTATATGTATCTAAATGCCTCACTTTCTCTAAGGTTAAAGCCGAGCATCAAAAGCCGTTTGGTTTGCTCGAGCAACCTCCGATCCCCGTTTGGAAATGGGAAGACATAGCCATGGATTTCGTTACTAAACTCCCCACTACTCAAAGCCGTAATGATAGTATTTGGGTAATTTTCGATTGATGTGCTTGAAGTAGTCTAATAATTATTAACTAAAATTATACTAATCTAGACACTAAGTAATACTCTAGACCCTTAAACTTAACTTAAACTACTAACCGACAAGTGAACCAGTCGACTCTAGTACAGCTAAGTAAGTCCGGATATCGAACCCACGAGACTCTATAAATTACGAAACTAGCAAATTAGACTCAACTACAAGACGCAACTATTTATTAATAATATTTGAGGGGGATTTATTTTACTAATTAATTAAAACCCTAAATACTAATTAACTAATAATTAAAACTTACTAATGATTAACTAATGATTACTTAACTATTAAACTAATAATAAACTAATTAAAACCTAACCCTTTTTATTATAA
>NW_027499441.1:0-121486 GCF_021521415.1 Bidens hawaiensis
ACGTTGTTTGTTTTTACAAAATTACCTGTTTAAAACAAGTTTAACATATATATATGCCTCAATACAAAATTTGCTGAGCCACCAGCTGTAAACTATGCCTAGTGTTCTTCTATCTTTACTGGCATATCCATCACTATTCCTTACTCCTGGTTACCTGAAAACAGTTTCAAAATACGTTAGCTATATGCTGGTGAATACGCTGACTCAATAAAACATTTTCACAATTCGTAATGACACAACACCAATAGTGTTTAACGACTCAGTGGGTCTCAATCTCATCTCATCGGAACTAAACATACGCACAAACCACATAATCGGACTTCACTCGTCTCAATCCCATCTCAATCCTGTCTCTAGGGAGAGACAGTCACTTGTTTCATGGTCAGAATGTCTGTAGTGTGCCCACTACAGTACATATATGTAATGATCCAGACACATGTGTATTTTAGCCTGAGTGTTTAGTACTGCCTTTATCAAAACGTTTTAGAGGATTTGAACCAACCATCATGCAAATATTTCCATAACTCTTTTACATATGGATAACAGTCCATAGTTTTAAAGAGTAAATATCTTTTCAAAATATACAGTACATAGACGTATTCACGTCATAAAACATTTCACACTATAAAAATGTTTGGACGTATTCACCTTTTGTTGATTTCCAGATTTCTCACAAACAGATGTCTGATCTGTATCTCGGACCTATAGTACGAGAATAACATTCTATAAATAACTAGATCTAAAATCTAGCTATAGACCTTAAGCCTATTTGCATAACCTTTACCTTGATATTCATTTCATTTTGTAAAACATTTATATGCTACGTTTCTTCATCATGAAGAAACGTATATATCAAGTTTCTTCTTTCATAAGTAATATCTTTATAAAAATAAAGAGCAACATTTCATCAATAATCTTATCTTATGAAAGCTTATATTTCACTTACTTACTTGATCAAGGTATAGACTATACCCTTGACTAGGGTCTAAGCCATTAAATAATAATAAAATAATAACTTAAGCAGAATCCCTACCTTACGCGGGTATTTTGATTTGCCTAAGCCTTGTACAAGTAGCACTTCTACTTAAACTGTCAGAATTTTGTTTCAAACTCGCTTAACCACTCGACGGAGCGTCAGAACTTCAATTCATGCACGTTTTACGAGAAATCGGGACCACGAAACTTCACAATGGTCGGGCACGTTCCCCAAGGTTATGTGTGTGTAAAGAAAGGTGATTTTGGAATGAGAATGCTTCAAACCCGTAGCCTCCTTTTATAGGAAAAGTTTTGGGGACCGTCGCGTAGCATGATGGGGTTTTCCCCCTGGCAATCGCGTAGTGCGACGCCGCAATCCACCAGAGATTGCCACGTGGTTGATCCGGTTACTTAACCGGGTCATCACGTAGCGCGATACCCCCTTCCTTCTGGACCATCGCGTAGCGCGACGCCCCTTTTTCTAAACTCATGGGAAACTGCATCGCGTAGCGCGATGATCTAATCAGTATACCCGTCGCGTAGGGCGATGGGTCTGTAAATCAGAATTTTTATTTTCAACCCCTGGACTTTGTTAACTCGTCACTTCTTGGTTTATCTTCCACAGTTCAAAAATACTAAAGCGGCTTGCGGCGATGCGAGCGTGCGAAGTGCCAAGTGCGTCATCAAAACGCCACATTACGCCCATCGCCCGAGTCTGTGCGCTTGCGCGTTGGGTGCTACGCACCCTCCGCTAGGACTAGTGAGAGTGGTTAGCCCCATAAGAACATTACCATGGAAAATCTCCTTCCTTATAAAGTGATTTTATTTCTTTCCCACTTTCCATGTGGGATGGAGTTTCCTTACTTAGTCTCTTAACATAATATGCTTTCTTTTCTTTATCATCCTTTTTCCCATTACCTTTCTCATAATTATTTTTGGTCCTTTATCTTTATAAACTTGTAAAAATTTGGACCTAAACTTTGTGGGTGTTACAAATTAACAACCTACACAGAAAAAAATGTCAAATACACAAAAACAGTAAAAAATTTACACACATACTTAAATGTGCACGCAACCACTCCACTATTATAATTTACAAGTACACAAAGAAAACAAATTTTCCTACACAGCTACTAGTCATACACACAACAAACAAACATTTTTAGATAAACTTTTAGAGTGTAGGCTACTAAAAGTATGTGTAGGTATATCTTAATATATTTCTTCAAATACATATTGGTTGTGTTGGCCGTTAAAGGTTTGCGTAAGTACATATTAATCTAATTTATCCAAACACATATAAATTGTGTAGGTATATGTTGGTTGTGTAGTGCTATATTATCTAATGGTGGTGTACAAATGATTTCACATGTAGTCTGTTTTTTGTTTAGTGTAGGTTTCTATTTTTATTTTGTTTGTTTGTAGTTATTACACTTTGTCAAGTTTGTAATCGTGTATACCATTAAAAATATATATTTATATTTATAACTTGTTAGTTTAATCATAAAATTATATAAAAATAAAAGATTTTTCAAAAACACGTTGAAATGGGATGTGAATTTTAAACATTATTATAATCTTACGATTCATTGGAAAACAGCCAAACACATAGAATGAGGGTAAAATTTCAATGTATTAATTTGCTATTTTGAAAAAAAAAAGTTGGATTTAATATATGATTATATTAATTGATATGATCGTAGCTATTTTGAAATTTTAATTGATATTATATAATAGTTTTAAATTTTAAAGCATGTACATTTTATTGTTTTTATTTAACTAATAACAAAAAACTAAAAAAAAAGAAAAAAAAAGGTGATCTGATTATACACGCATAAAAAATGAAACAAAATGAAACATCCAAAACTCATGCTTGTCAAGGATAAAACTAAAATCTTTACCAATATACCCTTGGATTTTAATAAAAGAAAAAAATAAATAAAAAAATTTGATTGGCTGAAATGACTTCTCGCATTTCTAACATTAAGATGACTTCTCTCTTGAACTTAATCTCACACACACACACACACACACACACACATATAGAAACATTTAATACAAAACATTGAAACATTAAAAAAAATTGTTTTGCTATTTTTAAAAATTTTTTATATGTTTTTATGAGAGAGAAAAAGTTATATTTATGTTAACATTTTTATTAACTTTAATTGTGGACCACAAGATTTAATCTTTAATTAAAAACATGTGGTTGAGAATGAGTTTCTAGAGTTTTTACAACTCAAGTGGGTTTTTATTTAACTTAACCTTATATATATATATATATATATATATTTAATGACAAACGAATAAAGCTCGGCTACTCGGGGTAACCCAATATTAAAAGGCGACCTTATATGTCTATGATTGCAGACAACGCTAGGTAGCGAAAGCCTACCATCTCCTGCTCTAAGATAATCTGCCGCCTGAAAACCCACCACGGTAAAACCTGGTTAACATCATATTTGAACTTAAAACCTTACACCATACCGCCTAAATCATCGTTTTTCATACAATGACGGTTGAGTTAAAGCTCTTTGCCAAATAAACAATATATACCTTATCTGCACACACACATATTCTTTACATGCTTCACAAATATTATACCATATCAATATATATAATAACCAGCTTTTATATTTGCTTTTTTAATGAGCAAATTATTTGTTATAATAAACTATTTAGTTTTTACTAGCCATAATGAAAATTAATAACATTCAAATATTACATAACTAAATATAAAACAAATATAATTAAATATCATACACTATAAGTAAATGAACTAATAAGTTGTAGATTATTATAAAGTTATTTTATAAAAGTTTAATAAAAAATTAATATTTATATATGCTTTATCTATAAGGGGGTGGGGGTGGGGGTGGGGGTGGTTTAAAAACCATCACTTGCTCCCACCAATACAAATGTACCACCTCACCCCACCACTTTCCATCACTAGTGATGGAATTTTGGTGGGGGTGGTGGTATGGTGTGATGGAATTTTTTTTTTGATATTTTTTTACAACTTAAAAATTAAAAACAATAGTAAATTAAAAAAAAATAAAAGTTACATTAAACAATCTACTCATCGTTCGAATTCGGAAATTCCAAACCTAAAAAACCTACAAGTTCAACTAGATCATATCTCAACCGATGGTGAATATCTTCGTTCATTCGATTCGATATGTTTACAGTCGATGCTACCGATTCGAAAATGCCATTTAGCCTCATGCGCGACGTAAAGACGTGTAATGTCGTGTCTTGTTGGTTTTCGTAGAAACTCTTTGCCATACAATTTAATAATCGCGTTACAAAAGAATTGCAGACATTCACGTGAAGTTCTCCGAGACATTTGTAAGTATTCATCGAAATTAATCGGGTGGGTTACCTGTCGCTAATTGACGAATAGCGGATGTGCATTTTTGAAGCGCCGTAAAACTTCGTTTGCCCCTCGCGTCGTAAGATTCTTGAAACCATTCTTCGCTTGCTTTGACGTCCACTACAATCTTTAAAAATAAAGATTTCGGCAAACGAAACCGATCCCTGAACATCTCGTCATTGTATTTCGGCTCCTCCACAAAATAGTCGTTCATTAGCACTTCGTGGGCATGTATACGATCACGATCCACCATTTTTTCTTTGGACGGCTCGGGCCTTCAAGTTCGTTATATAACAACGGGAACCATTCAACAATATCATCGTCCGAAGACGAAGAGCTATCGGTGTCTAGTGGAAACGAGTTGCTCGGAAAATCCATATTTTTTTGTTTTGAATTTAAGTGGTGAAGAAATAGATTTTTGTAGTAGAAGATTGAGAGTGTTTTGAGTTGGATTTGATTTTGAGTTGGATTGAAATGGTTGTTAATTTATATTATTTTTTTTTTAATTCCCCAACCCCAACGGTCACCCCCCTCCCCAACGTTCAAATTTCTTGGTATTCACCACGTGATGGCCATCACAGCTGGACCCCCATCACGCGTGATGGGGGGACCGGCGTGATGGCCGGTGTATAACGGACCACCCCCACTTCCCTAATAACGTTCATATATTATATATATAGCTAAATATAAAAAATATGACATTGTTAGGCAAATCGTTGTGGGGCGCTAAAGCCCATCGCCAAAGAGCCACATCAACTCCTTTAACGCTTAACACCGCAATGAGCTCATGAAAGTCGGGTGTTAAACCCACCGGCGCTAACCCATTAACAACCAAGTTTTATTAATGAGCCAGGGTCCACTTCAAACTAACCAATTACTTTTTTAAGAAATTTTCTTTTATTTATTTTTTTAATTAAATAATAATGAGCTTGTTAAATAATGGGTTAATTAAAATCCACAACACTATAGTTAAACTTACATGGCAGTAACATGTTAGAGCGTTGTATGTACTTTTTAGTTAAATTAACCAGCCGAATAGTTTTAAAGCATTTTTATCACACCCTCTATTTCTGAACCAAAAATTACACTAAAACTCGCTATATTTTCTCTCTTTATTTCAATTAAATAATACTTTTTATACATTTTATCATTACATTTTCTATTTCCCTCACTCACAACCACTTTCAAAATATATTAAAAAATATAGGGGTGAACGGTAGTTTTTCAAATATACAGAAAAATCACTAATTTTTCTAAAATATAAAAACTCTTCACTCACAACACTCTGAATCACTCTCTAAATTATAAAAACACCCCTCACATTAAACGAGGGGTTGAATGTGAATACTCTTAGGGTATGCTATAAGTAACAATATATCTTAGAAAAGTTTACTACCTTCTTGATTTTGTTGTAGTTATATACTTTTTGGAGGTGGTTATTTAAATAATAATGACGAAAATGTTGAAAAGGTCCCCACCACTGACCCTGTGACAAACAACGATAATGTAATTGTTACTTCAGTTCTAATAATATTATTTCTCGGGTCCCATCAACAAAATTAACTCCTATTAATATCACTACTACTTTGCTTCTAAAGTACTACAAAGATAATGAATTTTACTATGGTATTCACCTACTAATAAATATCCAGTTGGATTATCATCCTATTTACATTTACATTATTTTTTATTTCTATAATATTAAAAGATTTATATCTGAAATTTATTAAGATGAAACAATTGAATATGAGAAATGTGCTCATATTTCTTTCATTTTATGCTCTCGTGAATACAATAGATAGCTTTCTTTTCCTAACTCGTAAACACAAATCTATGAAGTTAAAAATATTGATCATCCACTATGATAAAAATACACACTTCACATAAGAAAAATATGCCCTATGTCATAAAAACCAATATTTGTTAATCTAATATTCGTCCATTAAAGTCTTTATAAACATGTAAAGAAAATATGTAATGACATTTCAACTTAATTATTATATATTTAAGTCTCTAACTTATTTAGAACTGTGAAAAAAGTATCTAATATAATGACTCATTACTCAACTTTCAAAACCATATGAAATAGTATTTTTATTAATATTTTATTTTTAGAAAAGTTAAATGCCATTTCTTCAAAATTTGGCTAATTTAACGTGTAATAAGTTATTATTACTTAATATTTATCAAAATATGGCTAATTTAACCGGTTTGTTTAGATACGTATAAAAATATTCGGCTGAAAACAGGTAAATGTACACTACTAAGTAAAAAAACGGGGTCACCCCGGGTCATTACTATCCTTCGGCCTTGCTCAAGGGCTTTTTTTTGGCTTTCCTAGGACAACTAGGTCTCGAGTGTGAAAATAAATATAGACGATTGATATTTCGTTTCGGAAATGCTAATTCAGATATTAAGGGTTGTTTCAAACGCCGTTAAAAAATATACGTTTTAAAGAATTTAATACTTTCATAAAAGTATTCCTAGCTTCACCTATCAGTTTTATCTCTTTATGTGTCATCACGATCAAGATTCGGTTATAATTTGTAAAAACACATTAAAAAAAAATAATTGAATTTGTAGGATTTGCATAGCCTTTGTGGGTGTTCGTTGTTCTTGTCCTATCCTGTCAGGTTAGAAAGAAAGATTCTTATTTATAGATTGAACAACAGAATGATAACACGTTAACATGCTAAAAAATAACAATACTTGTGTGACCATTTATTTATTGTTGCTTAAGTTTTGAGGAAACCCAAACGTGCTAGTTCTAAGTTGAAGATATTTCCCTTCTTTTTATAACAACGAACTCTGGTTAACCCAAAAGAGGTTTCGGTGTCGTGAGGCTTAATCCATCTAATGGTGCTTCACCCAGATTTAAACCCGGAAACATGATACATGAGTCGGATTCGAATCCGTAGAATCAAACTAAAGAAATCCTAATTAGGTGAGCGGTAAATCTAAAGGTAAAACTCCTAACTATCCCATCAAAGTGATAATGACATAGAAAATATTTACCTAAAAGGCTAAAAGTGTTAAATTTATAAAAAAAAGGAAGGTATATTGATTTTTATTAGGGCTGTGCACGGTTTGGTTCGGTTTTTAGATGAAACCGAAACCGAAAATTTGGTTTTTCAAATACACAAACTGCTCGGTTTTCAGTTTTTCGGTTTTTCAGTTTTCGATTTTTTTCAGTTTCGGTTATAATCGTTTTTTTTTGTGTGTGTAGACATTGCAAAAAAATTCCAAAAAAATGAAAGTGCATATTAGATCTAAATAAACAAAAATAGCCATTTGTTACGTGAAACCAAACAAATACAAACTTACAAGAGCACTAGAGTTTAAAATTTAATAAAATGCATAATCAAAAAACACTAAAAGTTTAGTTCCAATATTCATTCTTCATCTTCAAAGTTTACTCCCAATCTTCACCATCTTCATAATCCTCATCACCATCAACGATAGATCCTTTTGGTGTTTTGTTTCCGGTCCTAACATCTAAAAAAACACATATAATTGTATTAATATTTAAGTAAAAACACATATAGGTTCGGTTCGGTTTTTTCGGCTTTTTAAAAATGGAAAACCGAACCGAAAATTCGGTTTTTCAAAAAAAACAAAAAATAAACCGTCGGTTAATGCTTCGGTTTGGTTTTTTCGGTTTGGTTTTTTCGGTTTCTTGCTCACCCTAGTTTTTATTAATCCCAAATATCGTCTTTTGGTCACTACCCGGTCCCAACTAACAAATTAGCTACTGACGGTCCAAACTTTTAATGCATTTGTTCATAACAGTCTGCGACTAACAGAATCCTAACGTCCTTAGTTTCAGGTCGCCGGAAAAATGTTTTTGCCGGAAAACTCAATATTTTTTTCCCAAAACTCAACATTTTTGTCCCAAACATCTTAGTATCTTTGTATCAGACTTTCAGGAACCTTTTTCTAGTAAAAACCCCAATTATTGAGATCGTCGGGAACCCTAGAACCATTGTCGGAATTGATTGATAGTGCTCAAGTGGTGCTAATTGGTTGGCGGTGTTTAGGTGGTGTTTTCCGGCAACAAATTTGACTTTTCTGACAAAAAACGTTTTTTCCGGCGATCTGAAACTAACAGCGTTAGGATTCTGTTAGTCGCGGACCATTAGGAACAAATACGTTAAAAATTGGGACCGTCAGTAGCCAATTCATTAGTTGGGACCGGCAGTGACCAAATGACAATACCTGGGATTAATAAAAACCGATATACCAAAATAATATATATAATAATAAATTCATAATAATAGCAAATTACTATTACAATGCTATTATTATACTGACAAAAATAATTGCACTTCTTTATAAGTGATAATAATTTGGCTGGCGTAACGAAGGCATGTGCCCAAGAGAAGCAACCTCAATCACGTATCTTTGACCGTGAAGATCTGGATATATTTCTGGACTGATTTTGTTGGATTACATGATTGTTAATCATATTTATTTAATAAGCTGACTGTTCGAGAGAAGAAAGGTACACCGAGAATTCGATGGGGAAATTTGAAGGACGAAAATCTCCTACTGTTTAAGGATAAACTCATACTGCATACGCGGGCTCGACTAAATGGGGACTCAGCTCATATATGGGAAGCTATGGAGACAAAGATCATCCAAGTAGTAAAGGAGACTCTCGGGGTCACAACAGGAAAGACAAGTGGGCATAAGGAGTCTTGGTGGTGGAATGACGCAGTGCAAGACAAGATAAGGGACAAACAAGGATGTTTTAGGGAGCTAATGAGGTGCACGAATGAGGAGGAGCGAGTGGAATTGAGGGACAACTACAAAACGGCCAAGATAGAGGCGAAGAAGGCAGTGGCGGAAGCAAAGAAGGCGGCCTTTAAACGGATGTATGAAAGTCTAGAAACAAAAGAGGGGGAACATGCTATGTTTAATATTGCCAAAGCCAGGGAGCGTTGAAGGCAAGATCTAGGACCGGTGAAGTTCATAAAGGATACAGATGGGCATGTACTGGTCAAGGAGCAGGACATCAAGCTAAGATGACAAACCTACATCCACAATCTTTTTAACAATGGGAGAGCTTATCAAGAAGAACATGACAACACAAACTTTCAACGACAACAATCGAATAACTGCTACTGCCGACGGATCACACGAGAAGAGGTGAAGGATGCACTTAGGAGGATGGGAAGGTCTAAGGCGGTTGGCCCAGACAACATACCCATCGAGGTGTGGAAGTGTCTGGGGGAGGAAGGAGTCATGTGGTTAACTACTCTGTTCAATAGTATTCTCAAATCAGGTAAGATGCCAGACCAGTGGAGGAGCAGCGTTGTAGTTCCTATCTATAAGAACAAAGGAGACGCCCAATGTTGTGGTAACTACCGAGGAATCAAACTACTAAGTCATACTATGAAGCTATGGGAAAGAGTGATTGAGGTTAGACTTAGACGAGAAACTCAGGTTACGGTCAACCAATTTGGCTTCATGCCGGGGCGTTCCACCACAGAGGCAATACACCTTATAAGAAGATTAATGGAAAAGTATAGGGAGAAGAAGCGTGATCTACATATGGTGTTTATTGACCTAGAAAAGGCCTACGGCAGTGTGCCACGACAGGTGCTCTGGGAGTGCTTGGAGGGTAGAAGAGTGCCCAGGAAATACATAGAGATAATTATGGATATGTATACCAGGAGTGAAACAAGTGTCCGTGCGCCAGTGGGGGATACTGATTTCTTTCCTGTAGAGGTAGGTCTTCACCAGGGGTCAGCGTTGAGCCCGTTTCTTTTTGCAGTAGTCTTGGATGAGTTGTCAAAGTCGATTCAGGGGACTCTCCCGTGGTGCATGATGTTCGCAGACGATATTGTGTTACTTGCTGAGAAAAAACAAGATCTAAACATGAGGCTTGAGGAGTGGCGAACAACCTTAGAGATAAAAGGTTTAAAGATTAGCCGATCTAAGACGGAGTACCTCCACTGTGATTTTGGTGGGATAAACGACAATGAAGACGCACAGATCACAATTGAAGGGCAGGTGGTCCCGCAGGTAACGAAGTTCAAGTATTTAGGATCATTTGTACAGAGCGATGGGGAATTAGACAGTGATGTGACCCACCGAGTTCAGGTAGTATGGTGTAGATGGAAAGCAGCCACAGGTATATTGTGCGACAAGAGTTTCCCGACTAAACTAAAGGGAAAATTCTATAGGGTGGCAGTTAGACCTGCAATGCTATATGGAACAGATTGTTGGGCCATCAAGAAGGCACAAGTGCGGAAGATGGAGGTAGCAGAAATGAGAATGCTACGTTGGATGTGTGGGCACACAAGGCTAGACCGAATAAGAAACGTTGTGTTTCGCGAGAGATTAGGGGTGGCGAACATAGCAGACAAGATAAGAGAGTGGAGATTGAGATGGTTTGGACATGTAAAGAGAAGACAGACGACGAATCCTATTAGATCCGTAGAAAACATTACTATATAGGGGAGGAGGGGTAGAGGACGACCGAAATTGACTTGGGATGAGAGGATTAGGCATGATTTGATAGACCTAAACCTCCCCGAGGACATGGTTGAGGATAGGAATTTGTGAAGAAGTAGAATTAAAGTTAAGGATTTTTAGAGAAAATTGAATACCTTAGGGCTTAGACTTAACTTATTTAGGTCACATACCATAATGGTATTCCCCTTACATATATTATTATTATTATTATAATTATTATTAGCTTTTATATAGCTGTTAAACTGTGATCTTATTATTAATATTATTATAATTAGTAGTAGTTTTTATATAACTGTTAAACTTTGATTTCCTTTATTTTGCTTCATACACATGTACTTAGAGCCGAGGGTCTCTCTGGAAGCCACCTCTTTATTCCTTTGGATAGAGGTACGGTGTGCCTACATCCCACCCTCCCCAGACCCTACTTATAGCTTTGCTGTCGGTGGGATTTTACTGGGCATGATTGATTGATATATATTGATTGATTTATTTAATAAAATTGTCCATATGCTACACACTCATGTTCAACAAAAGAGTCCATTTTGCTTCAACAAGAAGCTAGCATATATTTTGATTTCGTTTTATTACTCTACCAAAATCAATATTACAACCAAGTTGTGTGATGGTAACACATGATTCCTTCATTTCTACATAAGGGCTTGGTTTTGAGTCTTGTTTCCACCGTATTGTTACCATAAACATTTAGATTGTCATATGCCCAAATCAAACTTACTTGATGTTGTTGGTTACGGGTGATTAGCTAGACCATGTGTGATTTTGGGTAACAAAGACTTATAACACCCCCCCCCCCCCCAAAAAAAAAAAAAAGAAAAAAACCCATTTTAATACTAAAAAGATAGATAAAAAAATTACAGTAACATCGTTAATATCACAAAATAAATGTTTTAAATGTGATAACTAAAGTTGATCATTAAGGCTGTTCACTATAGAGAGGCTTTAAAGCCCCTCCACGTAGGAAACGGGGCTTCGAAGCCCCTCTTTATAACGCCCCGTTGTGGTTTAAAGCCCATTTACAGCCTCATTATATATATACATATATATGTATGTGTGTGTGAGAAAGTGAACCCCCCTGAGCGCCCCTTGTTGAACACTCCCCTGGAGGTGTTCAAGCCCAAAGGGCCCCGACCAAGCCCCCTCTACCGTCCAATAGCGACCCGTCTAACGGTCTAAAAAAACTTATCATCTTTTAAAAGTTTTTAACAATAAACGCACACCTATCTAAAATCGAATATTGAAATCAATCTAATTTCTAGTTTGTAAAACTTGAACCCATACCAGTTTATCAAACCCACACCTATTTGATAAGTATAACCAACACTTAAAAAGTTAAAAGTTTTATCCCTATAATGATAGTTTTCTCTTAATGAATAAGAGAAAACTACAATTATAATATGCATCCCAAATTGGTGAGAATATATTATGAAGAATAAGGTGGCCCACTATTTTGGCGAGACCTCTACATGTGCTTGGCTGTATACAAACGCACTATTTGGCATTATCGATTATCAATTTTTCTAAAACATTTTGCATACTATTTTAAATTAATAAAATTAATAATGCTTATTTGTTTGCCTTTTTAACTGTTTAATGTTTATGATAAAAAAGGTCTTTTAGACAAGTCAGTCATTGTTTCTGAATTGCATGTTTATGATAAGCTAGTAGCATTAAAATAAACCAAGAAAGAAAAAAAATGCAAATACCGATAGGAAACAGGGTTGTCTTTTAGTTTTTAGATATCAATTTGACAATCTCTTGTATATATATATTATATGCAGCCTCCTTCTTCTTCCTACTTACTCTCTCTCTCTCTTTGTGTGTGAAGATCATAAATGTAGCTAAAGGAGGCATCCAAAGGGATCGCATTGATCCTAAATCTTGCATATGCATTATGTGTGCGCATGTATATAAACCGAGTTAGGATCATGTTATCCTTTTGGATTCATTCTTTTGTTGCTTGAAGCTTTATAAATATTGTGCGTTCAACCCAACAAAGGTTCTAGAAGGAGAATTTTTGAAGTAGAAGTATTGCTCCAAAAACGTGGTGTTCCGGGCACGCAAACCGGCCCAAACCCATCACGTGAAGGGTAAATCAGCCTCACTCAGCGTCAACGCGATTGACGCTTAGGATCCGTTTTGAACCCACGACCTCTAGGTTATTGCTCCAAATCTTACGCCCTCTTAACCAACTGATCGAGTTACAAGTAAGTATAAGTTTGTTAACTTGATGTTTTAATAAGCCCTAAATGCTCTTTAAAATATAACCGTAGATAAACTTAATTTTGGAATTAATCTTTACTTTGTATGACGATTTTAATGTGTTTGAATTTCAACAAGTGCATATTCATATACGTTCATGCATATGTTTCCTCTTGGTTTTAAATTCTACAAAATATATGATATAGACGTAATACTTTTTAGATTATGTGGTCATGTGATATATTTCTATGATAGAAACTTATTTCTATGATATATTAAGATAACAAGCTTTAAAGTTAAGAAAGTCATTTTTTTGCTCAACTATATATTATCATATAGAACTCATTTTAAGGATGAAGGTGTTTGCTTACATTGATGGATCTTGCCATGGGTTCGGGGTCACACGAGAAGTTCAACAAGGGCATGTAGATAGTGTTTGGTTTAAATGTATGATCACAATGTATGGTTTTAATATGATTCTTAAAAGTTAAAACAATTTAGAGCCTAGCTACCTTGTTTTCAATTTTCATGGTATTTTTCTTATAAAATTATAAAGGACTCAAAATGTAGATTTATATGATGATAAAGTTTTGCCCTTAGATTATATTAGATGTGCAAATGAGCTTTAGCCCAACTAGCTATTACAGGGGAAATGAAGATTTGGGTTGGAAGAACGCCGCAACATCTTCAGTTCGAATTCAATCTCAACCAGGTTTTACCTTAGCTGGCAGTGTGTTTTCCACATAACACAAGATAGTTGGCTTGAACTACCCAGCGCTATGCGTTAGCATGACATATGTGATTGCCTTAATTTATCATTCAGTTATCCCAAATAACCGTGCTTTTATTTGTTGGTTGTTCAAAAGAAAAAAAAGAAGAAGACTATATTAGATGTGATTCATGAGAAGAGTGAACTTTTATAGGTAGGGGATGCTTGGAAGGAAGATGGCATCTAGGTTAATATATAGCCAAACACCCTAAAAGGGTGTAAAACTAGCATAGCGGACACACACAAATGGGAAATGGAGGAAGGGAGGCCCTTTAAGAAAGGGAGTCCAAACCCACATGGGTTTGGGTACTTTATTTGGAATCCAAGGGATTGTTAAGTGATGATCCAAGGAACTCATTTTGAATGTCCCAAAAGAAATGAACCATGTGTAGTAGACGTGTAGTGAGGCCATGATACATAACAAAGTAACAAACCTATAAAGGAACCTTAAATGAAATAGTGAAATACTACTTTAAGATCAACGAGAATGAAATCCACAATTTGATATAAGTGTTAGAAGTCATATTTGAAATGATCGTATGCATAAAAAAGAAAATAATAATTATATAATCGTGGCATGTAAATCATATGCTTATATAATATGGTTAACACATAAGTTGTGACTACTAACGATATATCATCACCCTTACAAAAGCCATTAATTATATTTTTATATATTACGTGTAAAATAAAATAATATTATAAGGATACGGAAATCCAAAACAAGTAAAATATTAACCAAATACGGTACCCATTTTTTCGGTTCGGTGCCAATATCATCAAATAACAAAACCAGTATTGTGATACCGTACCGGTATCACACTAAAAAATGCCGAAATCGAGTACCCATTTTTTCGGTTTGATACATGTATCATTGAACAACAATTATTGGTACCTGTAACATTCAGTTGGTATCTGTTTGGTACGGTACCCCTTCTAACTTTGTCACAAAGTTTGTTACCAACATGTCTTTTGAGGTTTTGGATGCTTATCGGTTACTCGGTATCGAGTTTTATGCCAATGTATGTAAGGTTTCGGGTTTTCAGGTTAGTAATGTTTCGAAAAGTGAGAGTGTGTTGATGGATGGGGTTACATTAACATCTTGGATTGATTACCATGCTGTGTTAAAGCGGTTGGAAGTTAGGGTAGCTAAATTAGGTGATTGTAAGCCGGTTGAGCCGATGGTTTCGGTTTGGGTGGATTTGGGGGAGATCTTGGAAGGTGAAGAGGTTATGTTGGGTTTGGCGTGAAGAGGTTATGTTGGGTTTGGTGGGTTTTAACGAAAAGGATGAGCGGGCTACGTTTGTGTATTCGTGGAGTTTGGAAATTAATCAAGCATGGCCTGAAATGGGTGCATTCGATTCCAGTTAATCCGGAAGAGAATTCGAATACGAAACGTGTTAAGGAAAGTGTTAAAGGGCATTTTGATCATAAAACCCAAACATTTGTTTAGAGTCGAAACTCATCATTGAAAAACGGATCTGGTTTGCCAAGATAGTAATGTATATCGATGGATCACCGACTACTTGTGCAAGGTCGTCTGAATAAATGTTTTCAGACAGAATATATAGCGACACGGGTAGTATGCGAGTAATTTATTGGTATCCTTATTGATATGCTTTTTAAAAAGCTTGTGAAGTCGGTCGTTTGTAGGGACGACTCTTAGGATACACGGCCACTAGCCGTTATCATTCTGTCTGCTACGAATGGAGGTGGGTGGCGAGTTTAGTTTGCTTAACGAAATGTTAATTCGGATGGTGTGCCTATAGCTTGAATCGTTCGTTGTGATAGCTTTTTTAGTTAAATTTAAACCCTTAATAGTTCTTACCATTTACAACTTTGGTACCAGTCGGTGTTACTCATTTGTTTAGTAGTATATAATAGTAAAAATTGTTGGGAGTTCAACTATAATACTAAATAAAAGTATGCGTAAGGTTCTTGATTGAGCATTGTTTAAATATAAATCGATCCATAAGTTGTAAAATGCACTGCTTATTTTCATTTCCACGAGTAAGATATATTATTTGGTTACACTAAAAACACAAATGATGATTAAAATCCAGAATTCACTCATTATAAATTAAAAATAAAAGCCTTTCAAACGGTAGTCGTAGTCTTCGAGTCTTTCAAGCAACATCCCAAGGCATGCAAGCTGTAGCCGCCACCTCGGCCATAGAACCCGTTAAACAAACCTAAGTCCCATGATCCTTGAAAACGAGTGCCCGCCTTTGTCTTGTTTTTCTGGCCGAAATGATCATACTTTTTTTTGTTTGTCACAAAACACAATGACGAGAGTATTTCACCATCCATATCGTACTTCCCAATAGTTCCGGATATCCCAATTATCTCTTCATCGGCATCGAAGTTCATCTATCAATATCAACAAGTTAAAAAAGATTAAAACCTTGTCGAGATTCTTCTAAAGATTCTGTGCCCAAATATATTCGGATTCATTTCTCTACCAACTATAATATAAGAGGTCTAGGTTATGTTTTTCTTTTATAAAGAAAGCTTAGTTTTTATGCATAAAGAAATGTCAAGTGAGCATGTAACCTGTTAAATAGACAAAATGCATATGATTAGCACATTAAGTAAAACTCGAGTGATCTAATTGAAACAATACTACAATTAAGGGTGGTAAATGTGACCTATGAACTAAATAGATTATAATAAAATGTAAATAATAAGTCAAAATGGGTCAAGATAAGATAAGAAAAGAAAAGGATTAAAACGGGATACATTTCTTGAGGTTTTTTTTATTTATGGGACGAGAAAAACGGATGAAGGTTTTTAGTTTTTTTACCTTTTTAGTTTTTGATTTATATTTCGAGTTATGATTTTTTTAATTATATTTTTTTAATATTTTAGTGAGGGGTTTTTGAAATCTCAACCTATTTTGACCCATTTCAATAACCTCTCATTAAAAAATTAAAAAAAATCATAACTCCAAATATAAATCAAAAACTAAAAAACTAAAAAGTTTCCTCCGTTTTTCTCGTTCCATTAAAAAAAACTCAAGAAATATCAACCTGTTTCAATTCTTTTCTTTTTCTAATTTGTAATATACATTTTATTACAACTCATTCAACCCATGGATCACACCACCCCAAACTATAACTTTATTACTGGTCTCCTATAAAACACCAATATGTGTATTTTGTAAAATTTAAACTCCTCACCTCTAGGGGAGGTACCTTACCGGTTACCACAAGGACTACATTAATTTTATATTACTTAACCAGAAAATATTTAGTTGGTAAGGAGTAGGGAGGAGCTCGGTACCGTACCGGTACCGAAAATCGCAAAATTTTGGTACCGGTACCGAAATGTTTGGTTCGGTACCGGTATTTAAGGTAAAATTCGGGAAATACCGGTACCGTACCGCACCGCACCATACCGTACCGGTACCGGTCCTGAAAACTCAAAACCTAGGTACTGATTCGATACCGACAGTACCAAATCGATACCGATTTCGATACCAGTACCGGTTCGGTATTGGTACCGATTTTGCTCATCGCTAGTAAAGAGGGATAAGCGGTGATCACCTTATAAAACTCTAACTCAGAGAGTTCTGCATAGACACCACCAATTTGATGAGTAGAACGTAAGTTACCCTCGGAATCTATCACCGAAAAAGCAAGTGCATAGATCCAGGATGAGTAATATATCACTAAACAATTTATCCTTTGATAGCAATTAGAGCTATCAAGCTGGTACATATATGGCTTTCCATCCGTCATTGATCCCCATAGCCTGGTTCGTGGACCTTCACCCTGACAATGACAACAAATCTAACACTTTGCAACTTTGATTATGGAAATATTATAATCAGATTTCAAGGAAAGAATATTAATAACACTTACAAATTCAGGTTCTGAAACGATTATTGGTGGGACCTAATAGCCAATAACACAAAGATCATGTTAGCAAGTTCATATTGTGATAGGATCACAACATATAGAGGTGAAAAAAAAACCCGAACCTGGTTTTTTAATACCTGGGTTTTTAATACCCGAATCCGTACCCGACCCTACCCGTAGGATACGGATAGGGTATGCATTTCGGTACCAAAACCCGCAGCCGGAGCCGGACCCGATTTATACCCGGTAATATCCGAAAACCGGAACCGGTTCCATACCCTGAACTAGGTTTTTCCAATACCCGAAATCTGTTTTGTCAAATACCCGATCTATATCCGAAATTACATGAAAAATACCCGAAAATACTCCTAGAAAGTGCAACCCCTTAACAAATCCAATCTATTCCCGAGAAATACCTGAAAATATGTTTTTTTTCAATACCTAGAGATAGGGTATTCAAACATGGTTTTAGAATACCCGGCTCTATACCCGATCCGAACCCGATGCATAGGGTATGGTTTTTAGAGACAATACCCGGACCCGACCCCGACCCGGATATTGCCAATACCCGATTTTTCAATACCCCGTCATACCCGAAACCGGGTATTTGAGAAACCTGATTTGTGCACCTCTAACAGCATATGCATATTTACAATCTTGTTTAAAGAATATGATATATAACTTACAAGTTGATGTCGTAAAGCGGTTTCTAATTCTATGACAACCGAACTCATCGTTGGGCGTTGTTTGTGATCTTCATCCAGACACTGAAAAGCAATATCTAAGAACACTTGTAGTGAATCCGGTTCAATTTTCTCTACCAGATTAGGCATTATTATCTTATGTAATGTCCCCGTCTCTTTATGAAATTTCACCCATCCAGATAGAAATTTACGCTCGTCTTCATATTTTATAATCATTGCAGGTCTCCCACACAGAACTTCAAATAATACAACTCCAAAAGAATATACGTCGGATTCTTTTGTAAGCACCCCTGTATTATTATACAGGGGATCACAATACCCTAAAGTGCCACAGGCCCTAGTGACAAGAAAAGTGAATTGTTGATTAGCGGGACCGATTTTAGACAACCCAAAGTCTGAAATCTTAGCTACCCAATTAGCATCTAGCAAAATATTAGAGCTTTTTATATCACGATGCAGCACTCTGTGCTCCTCTCCCACCCCATCATGAAGATACTCGAGCCCTTGTGCCGCACCAAGACAAATCCGTAGGCGTTGCTCCCATGTGAGGTTTGCGGAGGCCAGATGACCATCGAGGCTTCCATTATGCTCGTGTTTGTAAACAAGAAGTTTCTCATCAGTGTCATCGCAGAATCCAACTAGAGAAACAAGGTTGTCATGCTTATAACTAGCAAGCATAACGATCTCCATTATGAACTCATGTTGTCCTTGCCCGCCCTTCACGTTTAACTTCTTTACCGCGACATCTGTACCTCCCTCACTTGAGGAGGGCAGTCGACCTTTGAAGACCGGCCCGAATCCACCTTCCCCGAGGATATGGACAAAGTTGTCGGTGGCAGATTTTATGTCATCAAATGGGATTCTCAAGTGGTCTAGTTCTTTAAGGAAATCAGCCATTATATGTGAATGTGGTTATGCAAAGAAGTAGCAAGAATCTTGAGATGAAATACGAAACTAATAGCAGCCTCAATATATAGATAAAAGGTTTGGTACGACTTTGGAGCAAATTGAGTTGACTATAATCACATAACTACAAGGTTAGGTATGAATATGTTTTTTTTCATTATTGATGATTTGATGTCTTGTTCATTCATCCATTGTATGCAATAATTAATAGGTATATAATATATACGAAGCGCATTTAGGAAATATCAGCAAGGATAAGAAGGTATCTATTCTTCTACTATATTGATTTTGTATATATGGATTGTTGAGATTAATTTAAAAGGGTAATGGAAAGACAAAAGGAATAATATATTGATTTACTCTTTTTTAGATGTAAGGCCATGTTAATTTTCCGTTATTATAAAATATCCAAAACATTTTTATACTATCTATTTTCCTATAAATAAATTATTATAATAACTGACGTTTTTTTTAATCTTTAACATGAGTGTCATATCGCTGCATAAAAATTTAAAAAAAGTTAATAGATTTTTAAAAATTGTGTTTATCAAAATTATGTTTCATCAAATTGTGTTATACATATTTTTATAGTGTGTTTAATGTTGAAAAATACAAGTAGATGGGATGGTGACTGTTTAGGGGACTGTTTATTTGATGACCTTTTTCAGGCGATGGAGATGACGACTGTTTTTCCAACACCCGTTTTGCCGGTGACATTTTTTCCGCTGACTTTTATCGATGACCTTTTGGGCAAACTTTTTCCGACGAGGTGGTGGCAGTGGACAGTAGAGTGGTGGTTGTTGTAGGAGGTGGGTGAAAATGTAAATAGATTTAAGATGAATGCGATGAATTAATTAATACGCTCCTTTTCCTTGTTTTTCTAAAAAAAATTAAACTTCTTATTTGAATACAACTTTTGTAAACTATATTCAAAATGAAATTATTTTAAAGGACCTTGGCATTAAATAATTATATCAATTGTGGCCAATTATTTATTACTAGACCTTTTCTTTAACAGCTAATTAAATATTATACACACTATATGTATTGAACCTTTGATCTCCAATTTTACACTCTAACCAATCTACCATTTCACCAAAGTGGGAATGGTGTTAAGAGACCGTTTACTTTTCTGTTCTAGATTAACAAACCACTAATTAGTTATGACGTCTGGGCCTGGGTTAGTTATATTAAAAAAGTATTTAGGCTAAAAAGTCTTAAGTAGTAGTCTTTATTTATTAATAACCATAAAAAATAGTCATAATCGATGGCTAATCGTTGGTGAGGGGTATTTTAGTCAGCATTTGAATTCTAAACTAAATTCGAAATGAACTATCTTAAAACGACATTGGCATTAAATAACTATATCAATTTCGTTATTATAATCATGCTAGACCAGGGCCGGCTTTGAAAAAGCAAAAAAAATTTTGGGCCGAAGACAAAAAATTTTTTGGACCTTAAGTAAATGAGTATTTTGTTATGTTTAAACAGTTTAATTTTTATATGAGCTTACTTGGTTATAATTTGGGTTTGTGTAAAAAACTTTTGTATAAAAAAAGAATTAAGATGTCTCAAATGAGAAGTGAGGTTAGAACCCACAACCTCTTGGTTGTAGGTTATACCCATTTGCAACTAGACCAAGCTAGTGATTACGTAATTATGTTTAAACATTAAGTATACATATTGTTTTTAAAAAAATACTAATAATTTTTTTCAAAAAAAAATATCCGGGCCTAACGGGTTGTCGGGCCTGTGACCGTCGACCACCCTGCCACCCCAAGGGCCGGCCCTGTGCTAGACCATATACTTTTTCATATATACTAACAAACCACCAATTAATTTTGATGCCTTGGTTGGTTATATTAAAAAAAAAGAATTTTGGATAAAAAGTTTTAAAAGTTAGAATATTACCGCAATTTTAAGAATATTGGATATGAAGAAAGAAAGAAGTAAATATATGAGAATGTGTACTGGGGGATTATCTTTCATTTACATCATAGTATTATTTATACTACACAAAAGTGAAAATTACTGACATACTCAAATTATTGGATTTACTTGGAGTGTTCATGTGTCTATATATTTGACAAATGTGTAAAAGGTGGCATGCAACTTGCAAGATCGTCGGTGGTTTCACAACACTCCCCCTTGGATGACAGCTTTTCAAAACTTCGGGATATTGAATTACTGCCTCATTAAAAACCTTGCTAAAGGAAAACCCAATGGGAAAAAACTTTAGCTAAGGGAAAAAGAGTGCAGTATATAGCTCCCCCTCAAATTGCAGGTCGTTAAATTGTTCGTACGTGGCGCATGCCAATATCATGAACATGTTTCCTGAATGTTGCTGTGGGAAGTGCTTTTTGTGAAAAGATCAGCTGAGTTGTTGCTGGACTGGACATATCTCATTTCAACATGATTGTCTTTAATAAGGTCTCGAGTATACTCAAAGTATCTTGGTGGTATATGCTTTGTTCTGTCACTTTTGATATATCCTTCCTTCATTTGCGAGACACGAGCTGCATTATCTTCATAGATAGGAGTTGGAATTCGATCTTTCTCTAGTCCACAAGAAATCAATATGTGTCGTGACATAGATCTTAACCACACAAATTCTCTTGAAGCTTCATGCAATGCAATGACTTCAGCATGATTTGAAGATGTTGCAATGAGTGTTTGTTTCTGAGAACGCCATGAAATCGCAGTTCCTGCATTCTTAAATACATATCCAGTTTGAGATTTTGCTTTATGGGGATCAGATAAATAACCTGCATCTTCATAACCAACTAACCCTTCTTTTGAATCGTTAAGATAAAATAAACCTAAATCAACAATTCCTTTTAAATACCGAAAAATATGTTTAATGCCATTCCAATGTTTTTTAGTAGGGGATGAACTGAATCTTGCCAATAAATTAACTGCAAAATAAATGTCAGGTCTTGTACAGTTAGTAAGATACATAAGTGCTCCAATTGCACTGAGGTATGGTACTTCGGGACCAAGAATCTCTTCATTATCTTCGCAAGGACGAAATGGATCATTGTCAACATTGAGTGATCTAACAACCATCGGTGTGCTTAAAGGATTTGCTTTGTCCATATTGAAACGTTTTAAGAGTTTCTCAGTATAAGTTGACTGATGCACAAGTATCCCATTATGCATATGCTCAATTTGTAAACCAAGACAATATTTGGTTTTTCCAAGATCTTTCATTTCGAATTCTTTCTTTAAAAGAGCAATTGCTTCATTAATTTCTTTTTGTGTCCCAATTAAATTTAGATCGTCAGCATACACAGCTATGATCACATATCCTGATGTTGTCTTCTTGATGAAGACACATGGACAAATAAGATTATTTGTGTATCCTTTGCTTATTAAATAATCACTCAAACGATTGTACCACATCCTTCCAGATTGTTTCAGTCCATACAAGGATCTTTGTAATTTGATGGAATACATTTCCTTAGGCTTTGAGCTTATTGCATCGGGGAGTTTAAATCCTTCGGGAATTTTCATATAGATGTCACTATCTAGTGATCCATACAAGTGAGCTGTGACAACATCCATAAGACGCATCTCTAACTTTTTAGAGACTGTTAAGCTGATTAAATATCTAAACGTAATAGCATCCATGACAGGAGAATACGTTTCTTCATAGTCAATTCCTGGCCTCTGAGAAAAACCTTGAGCTACAAGTCTTGCTTTATATCTTGTAACTTCATTTTTCTCATTTCGTTTTCTCACAAAAACCCATTTATATCCTACAGGTTTCATTGACTTTGGTGTAATGACAATAGGTCCAAAAACCTTTCGATTGTTTAGTGAGTTTAATTCAGCTTGCATAGCATCTTTCCATTTGTTCCAATCTTGTCGATTTTTACAATCATCTACAGATTTTGGTTCAGGGTCATCATTTTCTTCTATGATATCGCTTGCCATAGAATAAGAAAATATATCATCAATATTTTCCATTTCATCTCGATCCCACATTATATGTGATTTACCATAGTTTATTGACAATTTTTTATTGGAATCATTTATTTCTTCCTGAGGAAATGTTATATCATTTATTCTTTCCTGAGGGAAGGTTTTGTCAATCATTCCTTCCTTAGGGTCATCATCCTTCTCAGAACCCTTTCTTTTTCGAGGATTTTTATCCTTTGAACCCATTTATAACGGTTATATTACCGTTTATAACGGTAACATTACCGTTTGTGTGTGTGTATATATATAATATATAATATTATTATTTTAAAGTAGGATAATAAATAAGATATTAAATACAGTTTATTTTATAAAATATATATAATTAGTATGCACAATAGTAAGAATAGAATTGTTAGTGTAAATAAATCTAACTTCTAAAATAGTTATCAAATTTTAATAACAATGTTTATACACATTATTGCTATTACTCAGTATATTAGTTAGTATATGTATATGCATAGATATATATCTAATGTACATAATTAAAGAAGTGTTTATGATGCTTATGTATATACCTTTGTGTCTATTACCTTTCTTGGTTAGGATATAAGCGGCTCGTGCTGATAACGTGTTAGAATATTACCGCAACTTTAAGAATATTGGATATGAAGAAAGAAAGAAGTAAATATATGAGAATGTGTACTGGGGATTATCTTTCATTTACATCATAGTATTATTTATACTACACAAAAGTGAAAATTACCGACATACTCAAATTATTGGATTTACTTGGAGTGTTCATGTGTCTATATATTTGACAAATGTGTAAAAGGTGGCATGCAACTTGCAAGATCGTCGGTGGTTTCACAACATTAAAGAAGTAGTCTTAGAGCGAGGCTTTTTGGTAGACACTCATTGATTCCGTTAGGATACTATCTCTAAATCAGTCAAAGGTTGAGTGCGCTTGGTTTATTGAAAAAACACATATTAATGGAGCCTTTTAATGATTAAAATTCAAACACGTACATGCTAGATTATTCAGAGGCTACCTCTTAATAAGTTAGACATTTTAATGATTCAATAAAAAATTGTCAAACCACCCCTTAATTAAGTAATTAATCATCAAAAAATTGTAATCAAAGGTTGATAGTTAGTTAAGGGGTATTTTAGTCATGACAATATTTTTAAGCCTTTTTCTTTTTTTTTCACATAGAAAATTTTAATAGCAGCCTCAATATATAAAAGGTTAGGTACAACTTTGGAGCAAATTGAGTTGACTATAATCACATAACTACAAGGTTAAGTATGAATATGTTTTTTTTCATTATTGATGATTTGATCCCTCGTTCATTCATCCGTTGTACGCAATAAATAGGTATATAATATATAGGAAGCGCATTTAGGGAATATCAGTAAGGATAAGAAGGTATCTATTCTTCTACTATATTGATTTTGTATATATGGATTGTTGAGATTAATTTAAAAGGGTAATGGAAAGACAAAAGGAATAATATATTGATTTACTCTTTTTTAGATGTAAGGCCCATGTTAATTTTCCGTTATTATAAAATATCCAAAACATTTTTATACTATCTATTTTCCTATAAATAAATTATTATAATAGCTGACGTTTTTTTTATCTTTAACATGAGTGTCATATCGCTGCATAAAAATTTAAAAAAAGTTAATAGATCTTTAAAAATTGTGTTTATCAAAATTATGTTTCATCAAATTGTGTTATACATATTTTTATAGTGTGTTAATGTTGAAAAATACAAGTAGATGGGATGGTGACTGTTTAGGGGACTGTTTATTTGATGACCTTTTTCAGGCGATGGAGATGACAACTGTTTTTCCAACAACCGTTTTGCCGGTGACATTTTTTCCGCTGACTTTTATCGATGACCTTTTGGGCAAACTTTTTCCGACGAGGTGGTGGCACTGGACAGTAGAGTGGTGGTTGTTGTAGGAGGTGGGTGAAAATGTAAATAGATTTAAGATGAATGCGATGAATTAATTAATACGCTCCTTTTCCTTGTTTTTCTAAAAAAAATTAAACTTCTTATTTGAATACAACTTTTATAAACTATATTCAAAATGAAATCATTTTAAAGGACCTTGGCATTAAATAATTATATCAATTGTGGCCAATTATTTATTACTAGACCTTTTCTTTAACAGCTAATTAAATATTATACACACTATATGTATTGAACCTTTGATCTCCAATTTTACACTCTAACCAATCTACCATTTCACCAAAGTGGGAATGGTGTTAAGAGACCGTTTACTTTTCTGTTCTAGATTAACAAACCACTAATTAGTTATGACGTCTGGGCCTGGGTTAGTTATATTAAAAAAGTATTTAGGCTAAAAAGTCTTAAGTAGTAGTCTTTATTTATTAATAACCATAAAAAATAGTCATAATCGATGGCTAATCGTTGGTGAGGGGTATTTTAGTCAGCATTTGAATTCTAAACTAAATTCGAAATGAACTATCTTAAAACGACATTGGCATTAAATAACTATATCAATTTCGTTATTATAATCATGCTAGACCAGGGCCGGCTTTGAAAAAGCAAAAAAAATTTTGGGCCGAAGACAAAAATTTTTTTGGACCTTAAGTAAATGAGTATTTTGTTATGTTTAAACAGTTTAATTTTTATATGAGCTTACTTGGTTATAATTTGGGTTTGTGTAAAAAACTTTTGTATAAAAAAAGAATTAAGATGTCTCAAATGAGAAGTGAGGTTAGAACCCACAACCTCTTGGTTGTAGGTTATACCCATTTGCAACTAGACCAAGCTAGTGATTACGTAATTATGTTTAAACATTAAGTATACATATTGTTTTTAAAAAAATACTAATAATTTTTTTCAAAAAAAAATATCCGGGCCTAACGGGTTGTCGGGCCTGTGACCGTCGACCACCCTGCCACCCCAAGGGCCGGCCCTGTGCTAGACCATATACTTTTTCATATATACTAACAAACCACCAATTAATTTTGATGCCTTGGTTGGTTATATTAAAAAAAAAGAATTTTGGATAAAAAGTTTTAAAAGTTAGAATATTACCGCAATTTTAAGAATATTGGATATGAAGAAAGAAAGAAGTAAATATATGAGAATGTGTACTGGGGGATTATCTTTCATTTACATCATAGTATTATTTATACTACACAAAAGTGAAAATTACTGACATACTCAAATTATTGGATTTACTTGGAGTGTTCATGTGTCTATATATTTGACAAATGTGTAAAAGGTGGCATGCAACTTGCAAGATCGTCGGTGGTTTCACAACACTCCCCCTTGGATGACAGCTTTTCAAAACTTCGGGATATTGAATTACTGCCTCATTAAAAACCTTGCTAAAGGAAAACCCAATGGGAAAAAACTTTAGCTAAGGGAAAAAGAGTGCAGTATATAGCTCCCCCTCAAATTGCAGGTCGTTAAATTGTTCGTACGTGGCGCATGCCAATATCATGAACATGTTTCCTGAATGTTGCTGTGGGAAGTGCTTTTGTGAAAAGATCAGCTGAGTTGTTGCTGGACTGGACATATCTCATTTCAACATGATTGTCTTTAATAAGGTCTCGAGTATACTCAAAGTATCTTGGTGGTATATGCTTTGTTCTGTCACTTTTGATATATCCTTCCTTCATTTGCGAGACACGAGCTGCATTATCTTCATAGATAGGAGTTGGAATTCGATCTTTCTCTAGTCCACAAGAAATCAATATGTGTCGTGACATAGATCTTAACCACACAAATTCTCTTGAAGCTTCATGCAATGCAATGACTTCAGCATGATTTGAAGATGTTGCAATGAGTGTTTGTTTCTGAGAACGCCATGAAATCGCAGTTCCTGCATTCTTAAATACATATCCAGTTTGAGATTTTGCTTTATGGGGATCAGATAAATAACCTGCATCTTCATAACCAACTAACCCTTCTTTTGAATCGTTAAGATAAAATAAACCTAAATCAACAATTCCTTTTAAATACCGAAAAATATGTTTAATGCCATTCCAATGTTTTTTAGTAGGGGATGAACTGAATCTTGCCAATAAATTAACTGCAAAAGAAATGTCAGGTCTTGTACAGTTAGTAAGATACATAAGTGCTCCAATTGCACTGAGGTATGGTACTTCGGGACCAAGAATCTCTTCATTATCTTCGCAAGGGCGAAATGGATCATTGTCAACATTGAGTGATCTAACAACCATCGATGTGCTTAAAGGATTTGCTTTGTCCATATTGAAACGTTTTAAGAGTTTCTCAGTATAAGTTGACTGATGCACAAGTATCCCATTATGCATATGCTCAATTTGTAAACCAAGACAATATTTGGTTTTTCCAAGATCTTTCATTTCGAATTCTTTCTTTAAAAGAGCAATTGCTTCATTAATTTCTTTTTGTGTCCCAATTAAATTTAGATCGTCAGCATACACAGCTATGATCACATATCCTGATGTTGTCTTCTTGATGAAGACACATGGACAAATAAGATTATTTGTGTATCCTTTGCTTATTAAATAATCACTCAAACGATTGTACCACATCCTTCCAGATTGTTTCAGTCCATACAAGGATCTTTGTAATTTGATGGAATACATTTCCTTAGGCTTTGAGCTTATTGCATCGGGGAGTTTAAATCCTTCGGGAATTTTCATATAGATGTCACTATCTAGTGATCCATACAAGTGAGTTGTGACAACATCCATAAGACGCATCTCTAACTTTTTAGAGACTGTTAAGCTGATTAAATATCTAAACGTAATAGCATCCATGACAGGAGAATACGTTTCTTCATAGTCAATTCCTGGCCTCTGAGAAAAACCTTGAGCTACAAGTCTTGCTTTATATCTTGTAACTTCATTTTTCTCATTTCGTTTTCTCACAAAAACCCATTTATATCCTACAGGTTTCATTGACTTTGGTGTAATGACAATAGGTCCAAAAACCTTTCGATTGTTTAGTGAGTTTAATTCAGCTTGCATAGCATCTTTCCATTTGTTCCAATCTTGTCGATTTTTACAATCATCTACAGATTTTGGTTCAGGGTCATCATTTTCTTCTATGATATCGCTTGCCATAGAATAAGAAAATATATCATCAATATTTTCCATTTCATCTCGATCCCACATTATATGTGATTTACCATAGTTTATTGACAATTTTTTATTGGAATCATTTATTTCTTCCTGAGGAAATGTTATATCATTTATTCTTTCCTGAGGGAAGGTTTTGTCAATCATTCCTTCCTTAGGGTCATCATCCTTCTCAGAACCCTTTCTTTTTCGAGGATTTTTATCCTTTGAACCCATTTATAACGGTTATATTACCGTTTATAACGGTAACATTACCGTTTGTGTGTGTGTATATATATAATATATAATATTATTATTTTAAAGTAGGATAATAAATAAGATATTAAATACAGTTTATTTTATAAAATATATATAATTAGTATGCACAATAGTAAGAATAGAATTGTTAGTGTAAATAAATCTAACTTCTAAAATAGTTATCAAATTTTAATAACAATGTTTATACACATTATTGCTATTACTCAGTATATTAGTTAGTATATGTATATGCATAGATATATATCTAATGTACATAATTAAAGAAGTGTTTATGATGCTTATGTATATACCTTTGTGTCTATTACCTTTCTTGGTTAGGATATAAGCGGCTCGTGCTGATAACGTGTTAGAATATTACCGCAACTTTAAGAATATTGGATATGAAGAAAGAAAGAAGTAAATATATGAGAATGTGTACTGGGGATTATCTTTCATTTACATCATAGTATTATTTATACTACACAAAAGTGAAAATTACCGACATACTCAAATTATTGGATTTACTTGGAGTGTTCATGTGTCTATATATTTGACAAATGTGTAAAAGGTGGCATGGAACTTGCAAGATCGTCGGTGGTTTCACAACATTAAAGAAGTAGTCTTAGAGCGAGGCTTTTTGGTAGACACTCATTGATTCCGTTAGGATACTATCTCTAAATCAGTCAAAGGTTGAGTGCGTTTGGTTTATTGAAAAAACACATATTAATGGAGCCTTTTAATGATTAAAATTCAAACACGTACATGCTAGATTATTCAGAGGCTACCTCTTAATAAGTTAGACATTTTAATGATTCAATAAAAAATTGTCAAACCACCCCTTAATTAAGTAATTAATCATCAAAAAATTGTAATCAAAGGTTGATAGTTAGTTAAGGGGTATTTTAGTCATGACAATATTTTTAAGCCTTTTTCTTTTTTTTTTCACATAGAAAATTTTAATAGCAGCCTCAATATATAAAAGGTTAGGTACAACTTTGGAGCAAATTGAGTTGACTATAATCACATAACTACAAGGTTAAGTATGAATATGTTTTTTTTCATTATTGATGATTTGATCCCTCGTTCATTCATCCGTTGTACGCAATAAATAGGTATATAATATATAGGAAGCGCATTTAGGGAATATCAGTAAGGATAAGAAGGTATCTATTCTTCTACTATATTGATTTTGTATATATGGATTGTTGAGATTAATTTAAAAGGGTAATGGAAAGACAAAAGGAATAATATATTGATTTACTCTTTTTTAGATGTAAGGCCCATGTTAATTTTCCGTTATTATAAAATATCCAAAACATTTTTATACTATCTATTTTCCTATAAATAAATTATTATAATAGCTGACGTTTTTTTTATCTTTAACATGAGTGTCATATCGCTGCATAAAAATTTAAAAAAAGTTAATAGATCTTTAAAAATTGTGTTTATCAAAATTATGTTTCATCAAATTGTGTTATACATATTTTTATAGTGTGTTAATGTTGAAAAATACAAGTAGATGGGATGGTGACTGTTTAGGGGACTGTTTATTTGATGACCTTTTTCAGGCGATGGAGATGACAACTGTTTTTCCAACAACCGTTTTGCCGGTGACATTTTTTCCGCTGACTTTTATCGATGACCTTTTGGGCAAACTTTTTCCGACGAGGTGGTGGCACTGGACAGTAGAGTGGTGGTTGTTGTAGGAGGTGGGTGAAAATGTAAATAGATTTAAGATGAATGCGATGAATTAATTAATACGCTCCTTTTCCTTGTTTTTCTAAAAAAAATTAAACTTCTTATTTGAATACAACTTTTATAAACTATATTCAAAATGAAATCATTTTAAAGGACCTTGGCATTAAATAATTATATCAATTGTGGCCAATTATTTATTACTAGACCTTTTCTTTAACAGCTAATTAAATATTATACACACTATATGTATTGAACCTTTGATCTCCAATTTTACACTCTAACCAATCTACCATTTCACCAAAGTGGGAATGGTATTAAGAGACCGTTTACTTTTCTGTTCTAGATTAACAAACCACTAATTAGTTATGACGTCTGGGCCTGGGTTAGTTATATTAAAAAAGTATTTAGGCTAAAAAGTCTTAAGTAGTAGTCTTTATTTATTAATAACCATAAAAAATAGTCATAATCGATGGCTAATCGTTGATGAGGGGTATTTTAGTCAGCATTTGAATTCTAAACTAAATTCGAAATGAACTATCTTAAAACGACATTGGCATTAAATAACTATATCAATTTCGTTATTATAATCATGCTAGACCAGGGCCGGCTCTGAAAAAGCAAAAAAAATTTTGGGCCGAAGACAAAAATTTTTTTGAACCTTAAGTAAATAAGTATTTTGTTAGGTTTAAACAATGTAATTTTTATATGAGCTTACTTGGTTATAATTTGGGTTGTGTAAAAAACTTTTGTATAAAAAAAGAATTAAGATGTCTCAAATGAGAAGTGAGGTTAGAACCCACAACCTCTTGGTTGTAGGTAATACCCATTTGCAACTAGACCAAGCTAGTGATTACGTAATTATGTTTAAACATTAAGTATACATATTGTTTTTAAATAAATACTAATAATTTTTTTCAAAAAAAAAATCCGGGCCTAACGGGTTGTCGGGCCTGTGACCGTCGACCACCCTGCCACCCCAAGGGCCGGCCCTGTGCTAGACCATATACTTTTCTATATATACTAACTAACCACCAATTAATTTTGATGCCTTGGTTGGTTATATTAAAAAAAAAAGAATTTTGGATAAAAAGTTTTAAAGAAGTAGTCTTAGAGCGAGGCTTTTTGGTAGACACTCATTGATTCCGTTAGGATACTATCTCTAAATCAGTCAAAGGTTAAGTGCGTTTGGTTTATTGAAAAAACACATATTAATGGAGCCTTTTAATGATTAAAATTCAAACACGTACATGCTAGATTATTCAGAGGCTACCTCTTAATAAGTTAGACATTTTAATGATTCAATAAAAAATTGTCAAACCACCCCTTAATTAAGTAATTAATCATCAAAAAATTGTAATCAAAGGTTGATAGTTGGTTAAGGGGTATTTTAGTCATGACAATTTTTTTAAGCCTTTTTCTTTTTTGTTTCACTTAGGAAATTTTAATAGCAGCCTCAATATATAGATAAAAGGTTAGGTACAAGTTTGGAGCAAATTGAGTTGACTATAATCACATAACTACAAGGTTAAGTGTGAATATGTTTTTTTTCATTATTGATGATTTGATGTCTTGTTCATTCATCCATTGTATGCAATAATTAATAGGTATATAATATATACGAAGCGCATTTTGGAAATATCAGTAAGGATAAGAAGGCATCTATTCTTCTACTATATTGATTTTGTATATATGGATTGTTGAGATTAATTTAAAAAGGTAACGGAAAGACAAAAGGAATAATATATTGATTTACTCTGTTTTAGATGTAAGGCCCATGTTAATTTTCCGTTATTATAAAATATCCAAAACATTTTTATACTATCTATTTTCTTATAAATAAGTTATTATAATAACTGATGTTTTTTTATCTTTAACATGAGTGTCATATTGCTGCATAAAAATTTAAAAAAAGTTAATAGATTTTTAAAAATTGTGTTTATCAAAATTATGTTTCATCAAATTGTGTTATACATATTTTTATAGTGTGTTTAATGTTGAAAAATACAAGTAGATGGGATGGTGACTGTTTAGGGGACTGTTTATTTGATGACCTTTTTCAGGCGATGGAGATGACGACTGTTTTTCCAACAACCGTTTTGCCGGTGACATTTTTTCCGCTGACTTTTATCGATGACCTTTTGGGCAAACTTTTTCCGACGAGGTGGTGGCAGTGGACAGTAGAGTGGTGGTTGTTATAGGAGGTGGGTGAAAATGTAAATAGATTTAAGATGAATGCGATGAATTAATTAATACGCTCCTTTTCCTTGTTTTTCTAAAAAAAATTAAACTTCTTATTTGAATACAACTTTTGTAAACTATATTCAAAATGAAATTATTTTAAAGGACCTTGGCATTAAATAATTAGATCAATTGTGGCCAATTATTTATTACTAGACCTTTTCTTTAAGGCTGAGGGGTGCGGAGCGCTAGTCAGGACGCGAGAGGGAGTTCGCTCGCGCCCCGGGGCGCGAGAGCCACACCACCGGGGCGCTAGAGGGGCGCGAGAGGGGCGCGAGAGCGGAAAACGAGGCTGGCGCCAGGAGGCTCGCGGGACAGGTTGAGCGTGAGGGGTGTCTTGGGATGCAAAATAGAGCCGTTGGGGTTTAAGCTGGGTGTCTTGGGAATGTTTCAGCATATATATATATATATATATATATATATATATATATATATATATATATATTCGTGCAGAAAAGCTTCAATTCAACCACCGAGTGTAGGTGACGCCGATGGTGGTGGAGGTTACGGTGGTGGTGAGGAGGAGGAGAGAGAGTGAAGGTGCCATGGTTTTGACCGGATTCCGGGTTGAGAAATTCCGGTTTTGACCGGATTCCGATTGAGTTTTTGAAGACCGGATTCGTTGAGGTTTTGACCGGATTCCGATTGAGTTTTTGAGAAATTCCGGATTCGTTGGGTAATACATTTATAAAAAAAAAAAAAAAACCGCTCGCGCCCCCTCTCGCGCCCCTCCACACCATGCCCCGGGGCGCTATCACCACTACCAATACCCATCTTATCAAGTTTCTCTCTCTGTCACACGTCACAATATTATTGGATGGCGCCCCCACTCACGCCCCCTCTCGCGCCCCCCACACCCCTCAGCCTAACAGCTAATTAAATATTATACACACTATATGTATTGAACCTTTGATCTCCAATTTTACACTCTAACCAATCTACCATTTCACCAAAGTGGGAATGGTGTTAAGAGACCGTTTACTTTTCTGTTCTAGATTAACAAACCACTAATTAGTTATGACGTCTGGGCCTGGGTTAGTTATATTAAAAAAGTATTTAGGCTAAAAAGTCTTAAGTAGTAGTCTTTATTTATTAATAACCATAAAAAATAGTCATAATCAATGGCTAATCGTTGGTGAGGGGTATTTTAGTCAGCATTTGAATTCTAAACTAAATTCGAAATGAACTATCTTAAAACGACATTGGCATTAAATAACTTTATCAATTTCGTTATTATAATCATGCTAGACCAGGGCCGGCTCTGAAAAAGCAAAAAAAATTTTGGGCCGAAGACAAAAATTTTTTTGGACCTTAAGTAAATGAGTATTTTGTTAGGTTTAAACAGTTTAATTTTTATATAAGCTTACTTGGTTATAATTTGGGTTGTGTAAAAAACTTTTGTATAAAAAAAGAATTAAGATGTCTCAAATGAGAAGTGAGGTTAGAACCCACAACCTCTTGGTTGTAGGTAATACCCATTTGCAACTAGACCAAGCTAGTGATTACGTAATTATGTTTAAACATTAAGTATACATATTGTTTTTAAAAAAATACTAATAATTTTTTTCAAAAAAAAAAATCCGGGCCTAACGGGTTATCGGGCCTGTGACCGTCGACCACCCTGCCACCCCAAGGGCCGGCCCTGTGCTAGACCATATACTTTTCCATATATACTAACTAACCACCAATTAATTTTGATGCCTTGGTTGGTTATATTAAAAAAAAAAGAATTTTGGATAAAAAGTTTTAAAGAAGTAGTCTTAGAGCGAGGCTTTTTTGGTAGACACTCATTGATTCCGTTAGGATACTATCTCTAAATCAGTCAAAGGTTGAGTGCGTTTGGTTTATTGAAAAAACACATATTAATGGAGCTTTTTAATGATTAAAATTCAAACACGTACATGCTAGATTATTCAGAGGCTACCTCTTAATAAGTTAGACATTTTAATGATTCAATAAAAAATTGTCAAACCACCCCTTAATTAAGTAATTAATCATCAAAAAATTGTAATCAAAGGTTGATAGTTGGTTAAGGGGTATTTTAGTCATGACAATTTTTTTAAGTCTTTCATTAATATTAACCAATCTAAATCAGGTTGATTATCTAGTAAACTCACAAATCAAAGGCTGATAGTTGCATAATCAATTATTTATAAACGCTTAATTTGAACCTGCGAACTAAGTATGCCTCTTTAAGTTCAGGTTGATTATCTAGGTGCTTAATGTTTTAAGACTTAGTTGATAAACTTTTGTACCAAGTGCTTGAATGTTATGGATATGTGTAGAACCTAAATTCAACCGTTGCAATATAATAAATTATCATCAAATAAAATGTATATTTAGTTTATTCTCATTAAATAATGTGTTATAAGATCATATTCAATTAGTATTTCTACACTATTTTCACCAAATGGACTCCAAAAAAATCAAAGGGTGGTTCAAGCTGAAAAACCTCTAGATCGAAAGGTGGTTCGAGCCAAAACCAACCGATCCAACATGTGTGTGTATATATACTAGTAGGAAACCAACGCGATGCTGCGGGGATGACAAGTTTCAACGCGACTCTTGTTAATTTTCTTATTCATTTAATTTATTACAAAAGTTAATTATGTAATTTATTACAAATGACAAACCAAAAACACCATCATAAACAAATGTGACTATAGGTTATATCTGGGTTCTGTCAACGTAACCATATGCATGTTAGTTAACATTTCTTGAAAGAACTAATAGTTGTAAACCAAGTCAACCAGAACAAGATATATCTGTTTACAAGCACTTGAACAAATGGAAAGAAAGAAATCTAAAGCAATGTCATATAGCAACACAATAACCGATTAGGCAACTAAGACATTAATAATACAATCTCAAGGGTCCGTACAAAACAATATGATAGATCTAAGGTTCTTACACTCCAAGAAGGAACAACCAAACTTCTCTTAAATTAGGACAAACTCCCTGCATTTAAATATAGAATCAAATCATTATATAAAAAAGTACTTTATTTGTACGGTCAGGTCGGGTAACAAGTCAGAACAATCTCAGGCCAGTGCAAAAAAAAGGGTCATTTTTCCCGGGTAAAAACATGATTAGAGTAAAATACATTTGGCTCAGGTCAGGTAATGGTCATAAAAAGCTGGGTTCAAAATGGGCCAGGTTAAAATGGTTTGGGTTGGTTCGGGTCAAAACAGAAGCTAACTAAAAAATATACAAGTGGGTTTGTTTAAAATAGCCCAAGCCGCTTATGAGCTACTCGAGATCGGCTCACTAAAAGCTCGAATAGAGCCTTAGATCCTTTTAATTTGACACCTTAACCCTTAGACTACAATTTATCCAAAAAGGACTTCAACACTAACCCGCAACAACAACAAACGACCTGAAACAGTAGACAAATAACTCAAAACTGCCAAAAAGAGATTCTGAACTTATAATTTTGATTTCATCATCAGAACATTCTGTGTGAACAAAAATAGATTCTTTTGTATTTTTTATTCTTAGATATTCTACATAGCTAATATATTACATCGATTATAAAAACAATATTATTATTATTATTATAGCAATCTAAACCCCCTAACAGGGAACGCGTGCATTGCGGTGGGAATTCAGTAGCATTGCTTCGGTTCGTTAATCTTTAGAAGCAAGCTTGTGATATACTGATTGTTGATCTTCGTCGGGGCAATGCATTGTGTCACAGGCTCTAAGTCCACAAGGCATTATCGCTTCGTGAAACTGTCATCATAAAATGATTTTAACTACCATACATAAAACTTAAAATGTATATAAAAAAACAGTTTACGCAGGTGGATGATAAAAAAAGTTAAATGCAAGAGTTGATAATACAACCTAAAAGGTACTACACTGACCCTCAGAGATATAGTTATCAACTTATAATATTAGTAAAAACTTAAAAATATGAGTTGTACTATCAACTTTGAGAACTGCACTAACTAGCCATCAAGTGCAGAAAAAGAAACTCGTTAGCTGTAGGAATATCATTTCTTATTGTTTGTATACAACATTAATTTCATGACTCATGAGTTTTTTTAACGGAAAAAACCCAAAATAACCAAACCAACCCATTTGGAACTTGACCCGTAAACACAGTAAACGCTCGCCTGCTATTAGCCTTTCATAATTTATACATAAAATTTATTATTTTGTAAAAATATACTTAAAACATTAAATAAAATTAAATATATACTGGCCTTGTTTAATAAACAAGCTTATTTTTAGGCCCAAGTTGAGATGAAGTTCGTTTAACTTAGACAGGCTCGAATCCAGCTTGTTTATCATTAGTTATTTTTATCATAATTTATATACAATAAATATTATTATGAAAATATATACTTCAAACATTAAATAACCATTATATAAATGTTGGGCCCGCTATGCTCACAAGCCTACTCAAGCTTGATAAGCGAATCTTGGGCTCGCTTATTAAACAAACTTATTTTTAGGCTCGAGTTGAGGTCAAGCTCATTTAACTTACAAAAGTTTGGATTCGGCTCGTTATCATTAAGTATTTTTTTAATCATGATTTATATATAATAATTATTATTTTGTAATCATATACTTAAAACATTAAATATAAATTATATAAATTGGCTCGTTTGGGCTCACCAACCTACTAGAGCTTGATAAGTCAAACTCGTTTATTGAACAAGCTTATTTGTAGGCTTGAGTTGAGTGCAAGCTCGTTTAACTTACAAAATCTCGAATCCGGCCTGTTTATCATTTAGTTAATTTTATCATGATTTATATATAATAATTATTATTCTGATATGAACATAACGAATAACACTCCTAAACCTCACAACTTTGTACCCTGATATGAATCGAAACACTTGGGTGACTCGACTCAACTTTGTAATCTCACTCAGTTTATGGTTTGTAACTAATGTCTAGACTCTAGAGCAAAAACTAACTCACCAGAAGAATCAAATGCAAAAAGGAAATCAACTTGACAAGTTACAAGCAAAACCCTCTTCCTGGAAAGAACTTCCACAATATATTCCTACAAAATTTCAAGCATGTTTACCATTTATACATACAACTGTATATAATGAGCTAAAAGTATACATTTTGTAAACTAACTTACATTAAAATAAGTTGGACGCGGTATGTGCATCGACAACACTATACGGATCATCCAACAAATAGATATATGCATCTTGATATCAAGCACACACAAGTTGAACTCTTCGCTTTTGTCCACCACTGAGATTAACGCCTCTTTCTACAATTTCAGTAAGTCCATTGCACCCTTATTTATTCACAACTTTACCCATTTGAAAACAAGAACACAAACTCACTCACCATTGCTGATGGCTTGGTTTTCGGTTTTAATCGTAACCCTGACGATTCTCTCTCTATCTGCTAACCCCACTTTCGCCCGAGCACTTGATCGCAACTTCCCACCCGAAGCCAATGAAGACTCATTTCAACTCATCTCAATCACTAACCCTATCACGTTTTCTTCTTCAACGTCGATATCCTCGCAGTTCAACTTCACGATAGGCAAGGGCGTCGCGCTTGTAATCATCCCCTCTGATTTTCCTTCTAAGTTCGCTAGAAACTTGTCGTTCGAGGTTTTGGACGCTCATCAACTCCTTGGTATTAAGTTTTATGCCAATGTCTGCAAAATATCTTCTTCTGGGGTTACAAAAGTTTCCAAATTTAGTAATGTTTTGAAGGATGAGGTGAATTTATCATCTTGGATTGAATACCAACCTGTTTCAAAGCGGCCTGAAGTTAGGTTAAGCAAAGTAGGTGATCCTAAGCCTGTTGAACCGCTGATTTCGGTTCGTGTAGAGTTGGTGGAAAGTTTAAAAGGTGACGAGGTTATGTTAGGTTTGGCATCTTATTATAAAGAGCACGAGCATATTACATCATGGGGTGCTTTTGGGGGTTATTCGCACAAAAATTCAATTACTGATCAAGAACATTCAACAGAGCAAAAACCCAACAAAAAAGGTGCTTTACTAATTGTTATGTGGATGTGGCTTACATTCGCATGGTTGTTGTGTTGGAATAGTTGATGTGAAGAAGGTTTTGGTTCACTTGAAGTGAATGAAGAATTTAGAAACTGTTATGAAGTAAAGAGTGTGAGTTTATATATATCCTTGATGTATTATTATTTATCATATTGAGTATTATGAGTATGCGAAGAATTGAAAAACTATCATGATGTCTAGAGAGTGTTGGTTCATATCCTAGCTATTATTAATACGAGCTTCAATTTACAATCATGTCTTGTATGGAATATGTTCTTGATAATGCTACTAGCATATAGAAGTTGAATGCTTGCCTGATACAATTATAGTTTGCTTATAAGGTAAAGAGTGGATGCATAAGAACACATTTTTTTCTTTTTGGTGAGGAAATGCTGCTGCTACCATGGTCAATTTTGGACTTTTGGTGTTTCAGATTGCACATAAATAACATTCTATAAATGTTTTGAAACATTAATTCTTGGTTAGATAATTAGTTAGTGTGTGATTATTTATAAAATATTTTACTTATATGAAAAAATAATATATCGTGGATGCATAGACAAATTACCCTGTATAAATGTTTTACATTTTTTCTGAAAGTCATCGTATTGGATGCGGTAATGAAATGATCATTTTGATCAAATATTTTAAAACCATATGATAAGGTATTAAAAATCAAGGTGTTAAAATATCATTGGTTGGACAACATGACCGTGCTATTGGTTCTCCTCTAGTCTAAAACCATGCCATTTTCACTTTCTAGCTGAAACTGCACTATCTTTTTTGTTATGACACGTCATCACCTGATTGAAGAGATTGAGGTTACGTAAATGAAGAGTTTTCACATTTTGAAGCAAACATAACAAAAGTACATGTTGATGATGTTTTACTTTTTAGGGTGGATGAGGCGGGGAACTCGCAAGGGTTAGTGGGTGGAATTGGTTAGTAGTTAGTGGAGCTAGCACACCACCCCGTTTTAACAGAGTTAAATCGAATAGAATTTGATTGAAACATATGTCATAATGTTATTGGTTGGTTGATGAAATTGATGTAAGTTGTCGTGAGTTTCCACTTTCTAGCTGGGCATCCACATTAATATTAATTGGAAATTGTTGCTAACGAAGAAGAATTGCAATTTGTCTTTATAGTTACCTTTAATATTCTTAACACTTTTAAAGGTTACATGTGACATGAAAGTGATGTCAGTTGTAATGAGAATCTAGTGGGTGCCGTGCCCACCATACTCATGTTTTGTCAATTTTTGCTAAGGGATAAAAATTATAATACGTCTTAAGTTACCTTTAAAATTAATACTCACAATATTAAAGGTTAGTACACTGTTAAAGGTTACTTCATTGTTGTATGGAACATGTCTTTTTAATGCTAATTACAAAAACTCGAATGCTTATGTTAATGCCTTTTATGATGAAAAGTGTGGATGCGTAAGAAATCTTTAATTTGCTATGTTGTGGATGCATGGACAAATACCTTAGTATAAATTTTTGAGATTTTCTTGGAAGTTGTCATAAGGGCACGCTGATGAAACGACCATTTTTTATTAAAAAAATATAAAAAAAAAGTTAAAACTACATGATCGGGTGGAGGGTTAAATGGTCAATAAAGAAGTGAAAAAAATTAAAAGGATAGTTTTAATTAGAGCTAAAATCTTAACAGTTTTAAAACAAAACTGAGCTATTTTTTTTTCTCTAACCGTGTCATTTTCACTATTCCAGCCAAAACCACTCTATTTCGGTTGTGTAATGACATGTCTGTTGGGAAAAATGACTACCTACCCACGAACGGTAAACAAAAAATGCGGAATTAATCTTCGTTTGGCTAAACTTTTTCCCAACATGAATGAACCAATGAGGATGCAAACAAATAGGGTAATATGAAAGTAAAAGTGACACAAAAATTTTAGCGTAGAAAACCTCTCAAGGCGAGAGTAAAAATCACGGGACTACTAGAGCCGCTTCAAATCCACTATCACCAATAATAAGCAATACAAAGTCTTCTCTAGGTAAAACTAGAGGCATACACAAGTCATCATATACTTGGTACAAACTAACCTTCAAGTATATGGAATAAAAGAAACGAGTAAGAGGTAGCACCAACGAGAAAATACCGATCTCTGAAACGTCTCTTATCTTCACCAAAACACCAGAAGCTTGGAGCACTAAAATCTTCTCTTCGTCTATATGCTTTCTTTCGACGGCAGTTGTAAACCCCAAAAAAAAGTTCTCTGTTCTTGTTTTGGTTGTGTGCGGCTGGAATGAATGAAATCACCAAAGAATAGTTTATATATTCTTTTGTATGAAGTCGGTTGTTTATAAGCACTACTGAAACAAATAAACCTATTTGTTTATTTCTTGCTTCTTGTCCAAGAATAACCCATACGTGGGCCCAAAGCCAACCCACCAAATTATGGTGGATGCATCCACGTTTGAAGTAAAGAAACATAATTGTTTTCCTTTTTTTTTCTTTTATTATACTAAACTAGTTTTAGAACCCGTGTTACACATGAGATAATTCAATTATAAAAATACAAGTAAAACAAATAATTACATAGCGTATATAAAAAAAATGTATTACATCTATGCTTATATATATACAATCTGTACATAAATTGATTTTATTTATATCAAAAATGATTTTTTTAAATAAACTTAATAAAAAAACGTCCGTGCAAAATCGTACCCGAGAATGCTTCTTTCTATTGAAAAATTCATTCTCGTTGTCATATATGTATAATTGAAAGAATTTTGGTTATGAACCAATTTCGAAAATAAGACTTCTCATACGACTGTAGTTCTAACTACTCAGCCTAAATACAAAAGAGGCGTCACCTTTATTACTATATTTATCAATTTACCACCCATCAAAGAAAAATAGGATATTAAGTTGTAGCAATGAATGTTCTTCAAGAACTATGTTTTTATGAGCTACACCATAAAAATGATTTTGATAAGTTTTAGAGGGCTTCTTGACAACATAAAAAATAGCATGTTAACCAATTCAATTTTTTGAATATTTTGTTTTATTTGAGTATAGTTTTGCATGACATGTTTCCCATACAACATTTTGATCACTATTGAAGTAAAAATTAATGTTGACATAAGTATTTCAAATTTGATAAAAGTTAGAAGCATTGATAGGCATGGGGGTGACATGTCGAAAGTATTCGCAATCTTTTCTTAAATTTTAATAGTTGAGGGAAAAATAGTTAATTTGTCAAATCCTGAACCTTTTGATATTTCAAAAAATGCCCTTAAAAATAAACTTGAAACCCGAATCATGTTTAAAATTCTAACTTTCATATTTTTGATATTTTAAAGTCAACACTTTGAATTCATAACAAATTTAACGATAAATCTATTTTGCATTCTCAAACTTTTAAAAATACTCAAAATTTTCATTTTTGGCTTGTAACAAATTTTGACCAAAATGTAGTTACCTTGTACCAAACTATGTATTTACCAACTTTTGACCCATAAAATCAAATTTAACTTCCACAAAAAACCCGAAACAATTTTCATTTGAGAAATATGATTTGTTGTTGATTTTTGGAATTCACCAAGTATTTTGAAATATATAGTAACATAATATGTTAATATTTATATTTATAAAAATATATAGATATTATATAAATATGGTGTAAAAGAAAAGTGAATAATTATTAATTTATTACATATATTATGGTATATTTTGAAGGGAAAAAATTTATGAAAATTAACCTAAACATGACAAGTGTCCCTATTTATTTTACTTTATTAGAATATAGGTAGATAATAATAATAGTAATAGCCCATGTAATAAATAATTGTTGGGTTTTCTCATGGACAAAAAAAACCCTAACAATGTCGTCCCCTAGTTACTTTAACATTCATTGAATACTAATTATACTCATCCATGTTTTCGACAATTATTGCTAAGGTGTTATTATTATTATTATTATTATTATTATTATTATTATTATTATTATTATTGGTGGTAGTAGTAATAGTAGTAAAAAGTAGCATAATTTGGGAATAGTCAATACAACAAAACCGGTGCATGTGAGCATTGAAATGCCGCTTTTATCTTTTTTTTTCAAAGTTTAGAACTGTTAATGTTTTTTTCTTTTCCTTTTTCTCTTACAACTTATTAAGCCCAGAGTACTATATAAGTATATAATAGTGAGCCGAAGTAAGTTGGGCAAGTAGAGCTAAGTGGGCACCCCCATTGAAACTAAAACAAGTAGGAGCCAGGAGCTGGAAATTGAGTTATACAACATGGAGATGAACCCGCGTGATGTGAGGATGGAAAGAGGTAGAAATGTGAAGTAACACACATTTATTGGTTAGTGAGTTGAATTGGGTGATGGATATATTGTGTTGGGACATCACGCCGTCGAAATGGGCTGAATTAGAAGAACTGGGACGAAGCATGTGGCACAATATGATCGGTAGTTTGATGACATTGTCGTGTTCGGTATATAGCTGGTTAAGGTAGGTGCCTGGTCCACAATATTCATTGTATACAAACTATACTCATGATCTGGGTGATTATTGCTAAATATTAAGAATTACAATGTCATGTATTATTAAAGGTTATCGAGTTAAAACAGATGACACAATAAATATTGGTTGGCTGACGAAAATGACATGGGTTGTACTTTGTAATGGGTTTCTAGGTAGGGGCCCAGTCCACAATAATTATTGAGTTCTACAATTATATCTTTACAGTTACCTTTTATGTTCATACACTGTTAAAGGTTACTTATTGCTATATTAAAATAATTTTCATATAATTTTTAAATAAATAATTTATGAGGTAATTAAATTGAATAAAAAATTTCGATTCGCTAGAATCTAATTCAATTATTTATAAAATTTATTGATTATAGTTTGATATTTTATGTATATGACAAAAATGATAACATAAATTAGTGTGTAGGTTTATAAAAAAAACTAATTTTTGTTAGGGGCATTTACATATTTCCCCTTCCTAAACTTTGAAATTATATATTTTTTCAAATCATGTTTAAAGAGCATTATACATTTTGTATTAAAAACTTGTATTTTGAGAAAATATGTAATTTCAAAGATTAGGAAGATGAAAAATGTAAAATCCCTTTTTGGTAACATCTTCTAACAGGCTTTATTGTAATTTCGTAGATGGAGAAGATTGTTACTTAATGCCCAAGGGACAGTAATTATAGTACACTTCTTGATGCACATAGTACAACATAGGTTACCTCTCCAATTAACATACTTGATTTTCAGATCTATAAATGTCACATCAGAGTTGATTTTCACCAAAATAAATTTTTTTATTTCTTCTTCTTTTTACCTTAAAAGCAAAACTGACAACAAGCTGATAATGACTTGATTTTTGGTATTAATCGTAACCTTGTCTTTATTTGCTAACCCGACTTTCTCCTGAGTTCTTGAAATAATTTTCTCTCAATACAACAAAAGTAGTGCATATGAGCTTTCACATGTCGTTTTTATCTTTTTTTCGTTTAAATTCAGAATTGTCAATGTCTTTTGTTTTTTCTTTACAATTTACCAAACCAAGAGTACTATCTAGTAAAATGAAAACCAATAATTTCTCTCTTTACATTTTCTTGTTAGCTAAAACTTTAATACTTACATAACTAATAAATTCATTATATTTTTTTTAGTCGATTTAATTCAAAGTGTAAGACTGTATTATTTAATATCAACTGATTATAGTTTGGTATTTTTCGTATATGATAAAAATCAAAATACGAAAGTATGCGACTTTATAAAAAGTAATTTTAGTTATCATGTTTTAACATGTTAATGTTTGGTAATTTCGTATTCTAAAAGTCGATGTGAAGAAACACTAACCGGACCCCGGGCAGATTACTGGTAACCTGGGGGTTAGATAGATGTTTCCCACGAGGGGTTAGACCCTGAAGATGGTTCTTCTGATAACCTGCAAAACAGACACCGTGAGCTCGTCACTGAGAAGGGGGGGGGGGGGGTTCCTCCTTGTGACCACCCTCCGGCGTGAGAATCAGACTAGATTGCTCTTTAAATATAAAAGTATATTAAGAGATTGCTAGAGCAGATATCAGGTATAATATGATAAGATAAGATAATGTAATGTGTTGTATATCATAAGATATGATAAGATATAATGTGTTCCGATGATCATACCATTTGGGGTATTTATAGCCGAAGGTAGGTTTCCAAGGAGGTATGGCCGGCTGCAACAGTGTTCCTGTTCACCAACAGTAGCCTACGCACGTGCCCTGCTGGTAGTTGGTGGGTAGGCAGTGGCTGGTAGTGACCAGGCCTGCTGCATACTATTCCCTTTCCACCAACTGCCGGCTACGCACGTGGTATGACAGTAGTTGGTGAGTAGGCAGCGGCTAATAGTGACATACAGTGCAGGAGCATGCTGCTCGCCATACTGTTGTCAGTAAGCTGTCGTATCTTTAGTCAGATCTTTTTCCCATACCTCGTCAGGTACAGTACAGAAGATCTTCCCGCATCGTACGGACTGGCTTATTTGGGCGGGAGTATTCCCCCTCCCGCCCTTGTGCGGGATTGTTCCCGGCTTCGCTCATTCCTTCAGGTGACACTGAATGATCGAGAGCTAAGTGCCTTGTGCGTGTAGCCATGCTGCGCGGGTGGCCTTCCCTAATGGCTTGTATCCGAGGCTGCGGGGACAGGCGGAGTCCTTCACCATTGGGAGGCATTTCCTGCGGGACCAGCTTGCGTACTGCGCGTAAGGACATCACGTCTCTGAGCATGGTTGGTCCTGCGGATCCAGTTGGTCTCTGTGCAGACGTCCCTGTTTAAGGTGAGTCTTGCGGGTCCAACTGGGCTCTGCTGGGACCTACCTCTTCAAGTCCCCCCAGTCCAATGTTCTTCTCATGCGTGTTTAATAAAGTGAGGTGAACTTTTGGACTTTAAGCAAAGGGTTTTGAAAAGGGATTTGTAAGGTTTTCCATGTGGATTCTTCCCGCGGAAGTCCTTGTCACTTTGCAGAAATTCCCGAGTTTCCTGCTTGGTCTTTGGGTATGATGCGGGAAGGTCTGTAACCTCTTCGCAAGTCAGGAGCATTGAGTCCCAGTTGTATGGATTTTCCATGAGGTTTTGGTAGTTTTGAACATAGTGATCAATTATGTTAAAACCACCAATTCCATCCTGGAGCTTCGAACAACGTAGTTCTCGACGTTCCCGCTATGCGGGGATGTTATTTCCGTTTCCGCAAGCATTGCCCAGAAGATCCTTCCTGGTTTCAATTCCCAGCGGAGCGCTAGGTATGTGAAGGGTTTTGCCTTGACACTGTACCAGCGCTCGTCTTACTGTTACTTTACTTCCAAGGTATTCCTGGCGTCAATTCCCTGCGGGTGCTAGGTATGTGAAGGGTTTTGCCTTTACACTGTACCCGCATCCGTCTTATAGTTACTTGGTTGCCGAGGAATATTTGACTTCAATTCCCTGCGGGTGCTAGGTATGTGAAGGGTTTTGCCTTTACACTGTACCCGCATCCGTCTAACGGTTACTTGTTTGCCAAGGTTTTACTTGGCTTCAATTCCCTGCGGGTGCTAGGTATGTGAAGGGTTTTGCCTTTACACTGTACCCGCATCCGTCTTACGGTTACTTGTTTGCCAAGGTTTTACTTGGCTTCAATTCCCTGCGAGTGCTAGGTATGTGAAGGGTTTTGCCTTTACACTGTACCCGCATCCGTCTTACGGTTACTTGTTTGCCAAGGGGTAAGGGGTATTTTCCCGCTTACTTTTTAATATTTTCGAATTTTGAATTTTGAAATTCGAAGAGTTGGTGGAAAGATAAGAACAGTCCAAACCTCTGAAACGTCGTGCGACGGTTTCTTCTGACTGTGTCAGGACGTGCAGGAAGTTATGGTGACGTGACAGTACATGGTCATTCCAGTCGCTTTTTCAGGCGCGTGGGCGCGATTTTTCGGGCGCGTGGCCGCGAAATTACCGGCACGCGTCCTGTCAACAGCTGTTGCCAGCTTGCTTTTTGCCACGTGTCATAGTTTCATTGCACCTTCTATTTCTCTTTCCTCCGCATTAAATTCACCGCATTAATTGCGATTACTATATAAAGGAGGAGAGGGTTCTTTGTAATCCACACTTTTCACTCTTCTCTTCATCTTTAAGGCGATTTCCGGCGAATACTCCTTTATTCAATCGAGCATTCTCTCGAAATCGTTCTCTTCTTCCTCTGCAAGATGTCTTCACGTGATGCTGAAGCTGTAGCCGACGACAGGAGTACTGCTGGCGAGTGCCAGTGTGCTCTGCCTGGCGATCAGTACCGGTATGTTGTCAGGAAGTTCATGCTCGATCATCTCGAGCCTGAGTTTCCTGAATCCCACCAGACCGTGTACGATGCCCCCAGAGGCAAGATCGGGGTTTATGCTGCATTTTTTGTCTATGGGAATCTTAGATTCCCATTGACAAAATTTGTTTACCGTGTCCTTGAGAGGCACGGTGTTCATTTGACCGAGCTGCACCCCATGGCGATCGCCAAGATTCGCCATTTTGAGTGGGTGTGCCGGATTTTGGGCATCGAGCCCCATGTGGACCGCCTGATGACCTTCTATACCTGGAGGTGCATCCAGGGGTGGTACACCCTGACGACCCGTATTAAGGGTCTGAAGATTTGCGACACCGAGCGCAGTCTTCGCGCGTGGAAGCAGGAATTCTTCTACATTTCTGCCCGCGCCATCCCCCTTGCCATGAAGTTTAAAAATGGCCAAGCGATACCGAGCCTTCACGCCCCCAACTACCAGGAGGCGGAATGGTTTTCGAAGATATCCCGGGTCCAATCTCCGGTTTACCGGTTTGCGGAGTCCGGGATGGTCATGTTGGGGATGAGCCGGGTGTGGAAGGATGCGTCTCAGGTTCCCATCCTTCTCGAATACGGTTTAAACTCTATTCCCTATGGTATGTCTTGTCTTTCTTTTTTATACGAGTTTGTCTTCTAACTGTTTCTTTTCTTTCAGAGGGGAACGATTTAGAGTCGCTCCTGTACCCGCGGGAGGCCGACGGTCCCGCGCGGATGGGTACTCGTGCTCTAGACGAGGGCGAGTTGCCCATCCTGGAACAAACGGCGGATCGGTTTGTGGAGGTCTATCCGCTGGGCCACGAGATCCTGAGCCACCGGCGGCCAGGTAAGGCGATATTCTATCCTCAATCCCTCAATGCTGTACCCGCTGCTGGAATTCCTGACCTGTCTTCTTCTGAGGAATCCTCAGATGCTCCTCCGTTGGTGCGGAAGAAGAAGGCTGCCGGCGGGAAAGGGAAGGAGAAGGCCTCCACAGCTGATCCGGTGGTTCTATCTGACTCCGAGTCAGATAGAGAAGAGGTGGCGGGGAACCCCGGTGGTGAGAAGACCACTGCTCCGGAGGCTGCGACTGTTACCTCCGGAGAACCAGCGACGACGACGGTGACCGGTACCAAGAGGCCGGCTCCATCGGGTTCCTCCCCACCCGTCCGTACGTTCAGGCTCAAGAAAACCCGTAAGTACAATCATAATTTCTGTCTTTGTAGATTTATCACTTCACATTTATCTAACACTTTCTTTTTTACGCAGGCGTGGATGTTGACGCATTCCAGGGTGGAGCGCAGAAGAGTACCTCCCCGCCAATGACGGTAGGCTCGGTCAGCCTTCCTGAGGCGTCGACCCAGGCGCCTGCGCCTGCATCCGCTGGTCCAGTTGCTCATTCCTTTGAGCCGACTGCTCCAGCCGAGATGACGTCACCGTCGGCCGTGAGTGCGATTTTTACAGCATCCTTCACGGAGCCGGCGGTTACTGCTGCTGCTGAATACGAGGCGGCGACCGCGGCGGCGACCACAACGGCGACCACGGCGGCTGCCACCATGCCCGCGCCACCGGCACCGACGGCCGGACCATCAGGTACGCGCAGGGCTTCCCGCCGATCTTTGCCACCTTCCCGTCTGCCTGACCTGTTGGATGGATTTCCTTTAGGTTCAGGTGATGGGTTTGGCGGCTATCGGCCTGTCATTGACCCTACAGGTGCGTAGGGTTCTTTTTTTCCCTTATATTTTTTATCATCTTTTCCTAACTGCCTTTGTTTCTTTTTTGCAGTGTCGGATTCCAATGAAGTGTATGTTCCACGATGGAACATCCGCTGAGGAACAACCCTTCGCACACCTGTGGAGTGCGTGGACTGGGCTCGCCACGCTGCTCCCAGGGTGCGTTGGGGGAAGCCATGGTTAGCTACCAGGAGGGTAGGCTAACCAATGAGCTTCGGGTTCTCCTGGCCCGGATGCAGCCACGCGTCGAGCTGCTTTGTCGTGAAAACGACAAGTTAAAAGCAGCTCGCGCAAAGGAAGTATCTGAAACGCGGGCTCTTCGGGAGGAGAACCAACAGCTGGCGGCAGCTGCCGCAGACAAGGAGAAGGCCTTCAAGGCCCTCGAGGTTGAAGTTCAGGCGCGACTCGAGGCCCGCTCCAAGGCTGCCCAAGCTGTGAATGAACAGCTTCGGTTGGCCAGGGAGACTGCGCGAAACGCAACCGAGAGGGCTGCCAAGGCTGAAGCCGTTGCTGAGCCTTTGCGTGTGGAGAATGAGGAGCTCAAGGCCAAATTAGAGGCTCTCCAACGCGCTCATGATGCATTGGAAATGGAAGATGCCAAGAAACTCCAGGAAATCTTGGACCAGAGGGGGGTGCTTGACCACACCGAGCGGAAGCTTAAGGGCGTCGAAGAGGCTGCCGCAAAGGAAGTTTTACTTGCCAACCTTAACAAGAGCGAAGCCGAACGCGCCCGTAACGAAGCTCAAGCTGCCCTCCAATGGTTTCTTCGAGAAGCGTTGCCTCAGGTATGTTTAGCTTTGTCTTCACGCTTTTCTTTGTAAGAAAAGGTTCTAATACTTATATTTTTTCTTTGTAGGTTGTGCGTCGGGTCTTTTCAGAGACCTCTTACGATGATGCTATGAGCGCAGCCCTCAACGCTTCTCATGAGGATGGGGAAAAGGCCGGCTTCCTGCTTGGTCTAGGGTTTGTTGAGAAAGGCGTCCCGCCTTCCAACTTCCCTTTGTTCGATGTGGATACCGAAGCCATTTATGACCAAGCAGTGAACCAATACGCCGCCTTCCCGCATCCAGTGGTGGAGAAGGTGGACGAAGTAGCTGCTGCTGATGATGGGTTAGCTGTCCTCAAAGCTTTCCTCGAACCACCCCGTTCTTCTGACGGAGCGGGTCCAAGTGGAAGCGGCCCTGAAGCTTGATCCTGAAGATCCCTTCCCATTGCTTAGACTTGTATAGATTTATTCTTTTAGGCGGGTAGTTACCCGGCCATTCTTGTAATATATTATTGAAATATAAATCTTTTTGCGGATAAGATTGTTATTTCCTTCTTTGGGTTCCTTGCTTTATAAACTTATGACTTGCATACTTAGTTTAAATTAGCAATTTTCCAAGTGTTTAGAATAAGTTAACCTTTGAACGTGGTTGATAATGGGTTAAAGTTTCGCTTCCTCCTTCGTGATTGTGCGGGTAGAACCGTCACTTGCACTTGGTAGGATGGCTAAACTTTAACCTTCATCTGACCTGCGTGTAGGTTTTCCTTATCTTTATTCGAAATTTCTAAGGCATTAGGATAAGTTAACCTTTGAACGTGGTTGATAATGGATTAAAGTTTCGCTTCCTCTTTCGTGATTGTGCGGATAGGACCGTCACTTGCACTTAGTAGGATGGCTTAACTTTAAACCTATATCTGACCTGCGTGTAGGTTTTCCTCATCCTTTGAGGATAAGTTAACCTTTGAACGTGGTTGATAACAGGAAGTTTTGCTTCCTCTTTCGTGATTGTGCGGGTAGAACAGTCACTTGCACTTAGCAGGATGGCAAAACTTTACCCATATCTGACCTGCGTGTAGGTTTTCCTCATCCTTTTTCGAAATTTCTAAGGCATTAGGATAAGTTAACCTTTGAACGTGGTTGATAATAGGTGTGAAGTTTTGCTTCCTCTTTCGTGATTGTGCGGGTAGAACCGTCACTTGCACTTAGTAGGATGGCAAAACTTTACCCATATCTGACCTGCGTGTAGGTTTTCGTCATCCTTTAAGTTTAGATTAACCGTTCAACGCACGGTTGTCAATAGGTTTGGTTTCCTTTCATGATTTGTGCGGTTAAGACCGGCACTTTCATCTAGTGGGATAGCCAATGTTTACCAATGACTGACCTGCGTGAAGGTTTGTCACGTTTTTGGGTTCGTGCGGGTAGGACCGCCTTCCCACGCAACGACTTCACGTAATGTGAATGCCGTCACCAGTGTTGCATAGTTTAACCGTTCGACGCGCGGTTGTTGATAGGTTATTGTTCAGTTTCCTCATTATGATTCGTGCGGATAGACCGGCACTTTCATTTATTGGGATGGCTGAACTTTTCCCCTTCAACTGACCTGCGTGAAGGTTTTGTCATTTTTGGGTTTATTCGGCATTTTGCCGTCTTCCCCATGCCACGATTCTTCACGTAATGCGGTGAGGACCGACATTAGTGTTTGAATCAACCCTTTAACGCGCGGTTGTTAATAGGTTCAGTTTCCCCTTATCATGATTCATGCGGGTAAACCGGCACTTTCATTTAGTAGGATGACTGAACTTCCCTTAACTGACCTGCGTGAAGGTTTTGTCGTTTTATTGGGTTTATGCGGTCTTTGCCGCCTTCCCCACGCAACGACTTTCCACGTAATTATGCGGTGAAAACCGGCATATTAGTGTTCATAAAAGTATAAACGTAAAATCATCAGCTTTAATATTCTAAAGAGAATCATTTCCATTAGAAGTGGCTCTTGGCCTTTTCTTTACAAATTGGAATTGATTACATGCAAATTGTGTAAATGAACTCCCTTCCATGTTGGGATGGGAGTGCCATCGAGCCGATACGCACCTGGTTCGGGATCTCGTTCTTTACGCAGCATGTAGTCTCGACATTGAAGCTGGAATTTTTATTCGTGTTTTCCCCAGCTGGGGTTCTACACGCACCCGCCTGCTCAGCCATTATTGCGCCACGAGGTGCGCGAGCGTCCCATCTCTGACAAATGCTTCGATCATGTCCTTTACGTCTATGCATTCTTCAGTGTTGTGGCCTCTTGTCCTGTGGAAGTCACAGTATTTGCTCTGATCTGCATCGTGACGATGTCGGATTATTGGAGGCTTTGGCCATGGGAGCTCTTCAGTGGCGAATATCTCAGTGACGCTTTTGGTGAGTGGCGTCCATCTGGAGTTCCGGTGCGACTGTACATTATCCCTTCCGCCCAACCGATGTTGCAAGCCGGATGAGGTGTCAAAGTTTACCCTTGACTGCCAAATGCCTAGCTTTCGTTTTTTATTTAGTCGGGCGGTGAGGACGTTGTCTTCTCTCGTCTTCTGGGTGTAGAGGTTTGTGCTCTGTGGGAGATCTTTACCCAGTTGCTTCTCCGTTTCCGCATAGCGTTTTGCTGCTGTCATGATGGCGCCAAATAAGCCAGTTGTATATCCAGTTGCTTCTCCGTTTCCGCATAGCGTTCTCCGTCCCCATGCTTCTCCGTTTCCGCATACCCAGTTGCTTCTCCGTTTCCCAAATAAGCCAGTCCCACGGATGGCGCCAATGAAGAAACACTAACCGGACCCCGGGCAGATTACTGGTAACCTGGGGGTTAGATAGATGTTTCCCACGAGGGGTTAGACCCTGAAGATGGTTCTTCTGATAACCTGCAAAACAGACACCGTGAGCTCGTCACTGAGAAGGGGGGGGGGGTTCCTCCTTGTGACCACCCTCCGGCGTGAGAATCAGACTAGATTGCTCTTTAAATATAAAAGTATATTAAGAGATTGCTAGAGCAGATATCAGGTATAATATGATAAGATAAGATAATGTAATGTGTTGTATATCATAAGATATGATAAGATATAATGTGTTCCGATGATCATACCATTTGGGGTATTTATAGCCGAAGGTAGGTTTCCAAGGAGGTATGGCCGGCTGCAACAGTGTTCCTGTTCACCAACAGTAGCCTACGCACGTGCCCTGCTGGTAGTTGGTGGGTAGGCAGTGGCTGGTAGTGACCAGGCCTGCTGCATACTATTCCCTTTCCACCAACTGCCGGCTACGCACGTGGTATGACAGTAGTTGGTGAGTAGGCAGCGGCTAATAGTGACATACAGTGCAGGAGCATGCTGCTCGCCATACTGTTGTCAGTAAGCTGTCGTATCTTTAGTCAGATCTTTTTCCCATACCTCGTCAGGTACAGTACAGAAGATCTTCCCGCATCGTACGGACTGGCTTATTTGGGCGGGAGTATTCCCCCTCCCGCCCTTGTGCGGGATTGTTCCCGGCTTCGCTCATTCCTTCAGGTGACACTGAATGATCGAGAGCTAAGTGCCTTGTGCGTGTAGCCATGCTGCGCGGGTGGCCTTCCCTAATGGCTTGTATCCGAGGCTGCGGGGACAGGCGGAGTCCTTCACCATTGGGAGGCATTTCCTGCGGGACCAGCTTGCGTACTGCGCGTAAGGACGTCACGTCTCTGAGCATGGTTGGTCCTGCGGATCCAGTTGGTCTCTGCGCAGACGTCCCTGTTTAAGGTGAGTCTTGCGGGTCCAACTGGGCTCTGTTGGGACCTACCTCTTCACGATGTCAAGCAATGAACTATAATCGTAGCACACTTCTTTCCTCTCTCCAAAGTCCATTCAAGAACTATACCATCCTTATTTATTAACAAATCAACCACTTTGAAAACAAGAACATATGGCTTGGTTTTTGTTTTTTTGCTTTGGTTCTCTCACTATCCGCAAACCCCACTTTCTCCCGCGTTCCTGATCGCAACTTCCCACCCGAAGCCAATGAAGACTCGGTTCAACTCATCCCACTCACTAACCCTTTCAACTTTAGTTCTTCAACATCATTCTCCTCGCAGTTCAACTTCACGATCGGCAATGGCGTCGTGCTGGTAATCATTCCCGCTGATTTTCCTTCTAAGTTCGCTAGAAACTTGTCGTTTGAGGTTTTGGACGCTCATCAATTCCTTGGTATTATGTTTTATGCCAATGTTTGCAAAATATCGTATTCTGGGATTACCAATGTTTCCAAAAGTAGTGAGGTTTTGAAGGATGGAGTGAACTTATCATCTTGGATTGAATACCAACCGACTTCAAAGCGGCTTGAAGTTAGGTTAAGCAGATCAGGTGATCCTAAGCCTGCTGAGAGGCTGATCTCGGTTCGGGTAGATCTGGCGGAAAGTTTGAAAGGAGAAAAGGTTATGTTAAGTCTGGCATCCTCCAATGAAAAGCAGATTACATCAAGGAGTTTGCAAATCAAGGATGATTCGAACGAAAATTTAATTACGCAAGACGATTCAAGAGAGCAAAATTCCAAGGAAGAAGGTTTTTTTCTTCTTATTGTTATAGGGTTCATGTTGTTGATTGGATGGTGCGATTGAAGTGAAGAAGAATTCTGAAACTGCTATGAAGTGTTTATATATATAATCTTGACATAACATTATTATTTGTTATATCCTAAGTATTATTAATATGTGAAGAATTCAGAAACATATAAATATGATGTAAAAAGTGTTGGTTTATATTTACAATCTTGGTTTATCATTATTATTTATTATATCCTAGGCATTATTAATATGCGTTTCATTTACAATCATGCCTTGTTTTGAACATGTTCTTGTTGATAATATATAGTTCAATGCTTGCCTTATAAAGTTATAGTTTGTCTATAATGTTAAGAGCGGACGCATAAGAACCATTTGCTTACTTTTTGGTGAGGAAATGATGTTGCTACCGTGTGGTCAATGGTCCCTAGTTTGGTGCTTCAGATTGCACACAAATAAACATTGTATAAGTGTTTTGAGACATTCTTGGTTGGATAATTAATTAGTTAGTGTTTGATTATTCCTATAGTACATTATTGCTGAGATTTGATGTATAAAAACATAGCCTAATTCCTGATATTTGTTAAACATAATATGCTGTGCTTTGTTAATGGTTGCAACAGAGTGAATATAAACAAATACAATTTACTTTTGGGTTACTTAGATCATTCTAGGCTACTTGATAGATTACAAGTGGTTTAGCCTTTCTTGATTGCTTTTCAATCCAAAACCTTGCTGGATTAGAAATCAAATGCTTAACTCACACGAACCATTCATCCAAATTGGTGATCACAAGTGATTTAGCCTTTCTTGATTGCTTTTCGCCTTCCATTCCTCATGGTATACAAAAGTTATTCTTGCTTACCACTTACAGGTTTGTCTAATTGTCTTCCTCTCCCAGTCGTTCATCTAACGCTTTTAAACGTCATGTCACTTCATGGAAAGTCATGGTCTTTAAAACTGCAAACTGTTCAATGGTTGCAATAATGGCGATATATCGCTTTCTTAGAACATACTTCAAAAGCTTTCTTACTTCGGCGTTTTCTTCAGACGGTTCGCCAAGATTACTTGCATTGGAAGTTATTTGGCTAATCTTGGCCAAGAAATCATCAATCATGTCCGCTTATTTCATCTTGAGTTAATCGAACTCATGTTGAAGTAACTTGATTCGTGTTTCTCGAACCCCGCCCAACACCGATATAACCGGTCTCACATGCGTCACCAAATCTTCCGATATGGCTTGATAGAAATACACAACCGCCATCTAGTCTTTTTAATGCTAAACAAAAACTTGAATGATTATGTTAATGTCTTTTATGATTAAAAGTGTGGATGCATAAGAAATCTTGAATTAGCTATGTTGTGGATACATAGACAAATTACCTTGTATAAATTTTTGAGATTTTCTTGGGTTGTCATTACGAACGCGGTAACGAAACGGCCATTTTGATTAAAAAAATATAAAAAAAAGGGTTATAACTGCATGATCGTGTGTAGGGTTAAATGGTTATATCATATCAAGAAGTGAACAAAAAAGATAGTTTTAGAGCTAAAATCTTACTGGTTTTAAAACTGCCTGAGCTATTTTTTATTTTCCTAACCGTGCCATTTCACTTTTCTAGCCAAAACCACTCAATTTCTGTTATGTGATGACATGTCATTGCCTAATTACTTTAACATTCATTGAATACTAATTATACTCATGCATGTTTTGGGCAATTATTGCTAAGGTATTATTATTATTATTAATGTTGTTATTATTATTATTAAAAGAAACTTGGTTGTTACAATTTCAGTTTTGTACATAGTCCGGGAAGAGTCACAACAACAAAAGGTGTGGGAATAGTCGCTAGTCGCTACAACAAAAGAGTGCATGTGAGGTCACATGCCGCTTTTGTCTTTTCATCTTACAAGTTTAGAACTGTCAATGTTTTTTTCTTTTGCTTTTTTCTTACAACTTATTAAGCCAAAAGTACTATCAAATAAAACATGAAAACCAATAATTTATTTCGTTTTGAATTTTTTTTAACTAAAACTTTAATGCTTACATAATTAATAAATTCGCTATATTATTTCAACAGGATATAAAAAATATATTTGCTTTTAATTACCGTGATTTTTTAACGCTTTCACTTTTTATATCACATTTTAACAGCATTAAGTTTTTAATAAATAATTTATAATTTGAGCAAATTTTAGTCGATTTAATTCAAAGCTCAAGACTGTTTGTATTATTTAAGATACCAATTGATTATAGTTTGATATTTTACGTATGTACCTGACAAGAATATAACTATTTATAGTTAATCTTTTTAACTATGTTTTTTTAGGTTTAGGCTGATTATCTAGTAAGATCCTGATCCCAGGTACTTAATGTTTGAAGCCTTAATAAACGTTTGTACTGTGTGTTTGATTGTAAATTTGTAATTGATATGCGTAGTACCAAAATTCAACCGTTGTAACATTCTAAGTTATCTAAAAGAAAATGTTTATTTAGTTTACTGCGACCCGTATTATAATATCCACAATATTACCTGCATTAATCTCAATCACCAAAATACATATTTAAACTGCACTCGGTCAATTCACATTTCCTACGCAAGAAGTACAATAATTTGACCCTTTTGCACCCACTGGACCATATACTGTAACCCAACCCCTGATGAAGAAAGACCATGCCCGATTTATAATGACAGAGACGATGAAGAAGATAACAATATCACAATAAAGTAATGAAGACGAAGACGACAAAGATGAGCACCCACCTTTCAAAGGGAGGGAACACCTATTACGTCACGAGATGACTTTGATATTAATCCCATGCCAATTAAAAATTTTGATTCCGATACTAACAACTTTTTTATACAACTTGTAGCTTTATATATAATACATATTGTTAATATGAAGTTGTTACAACATTATAAGAGTAACAAAATTTAATATGCAGTAATTTTAAAACAAGTTCACATACTAATAACTTTTTGATACAACTTCTAGCTTTATAATACATGTTAATATGAAGTTGTTACAACATTATATGAGTCACATAATTTAAAAATATATTAATTGTGCTACTTTAATATTCAGTACTAGGTAGTAGTTATACATATGTTTTTGGAAACTATTATCTTGTTTCTAGTATTTCGTAGACCAGACGGATTTTCTAAAAGAAGGTGTTAATCAACGGACAGTAATCGACTCGCGCTACACTTCAATACCTTGCCTCTCTCCAAAGTCCATTCAAGAACTCTACCATCCTTGTTTATTAACAACTTTACCAATTTGAAAACAAGAACACTAACACCTTTTGCATCAGGGTCATCTATGGCTTATATAGAGGAAGTTTGTGAGAAGGATGAAAAAGACAAGTATTGTGTAGGTTAAGGTTGAAGCCATCCATCCTTGAAGATCCTTTCTAATGAAGGAATAAATGACGAACTAATAGACTTTAGGTGGTTTAGCTTTATAGGATGTGACTCGGCCCGGCTTTGGGCTCAGGTTCAAGGTGAAATTCATGCTCGAGTTTGGCTCGTTAAAAACTCAAGTTAGGTCGTGGATTTACATGATTTTAGAAGGTATGTGTCGACCTTGACTCGGATGAGTAGTTTTTATTTAATTATATTTGTTATCCTATATTTAATGTTAATTATGTAGTTTTTTTTAAAGTTAGAGTAAAATTTTAGTTATTGTTGTGTGTTCACTTTTTTTTTTTTTTTGTGTTTTTAAAATTAAAATTAAAATTAAATAAATAAAGATTTTGGGGGTAACTGAGACTTGATATATGTATTGCCTTTTTTTAAATAGTCCTGGTGTAGGTTGAAACTAGAAAGTGATTTTGACATAGCAGTGTAGCGTTGGTGATAATTGAGAGGACCGCCACTCTTCTTCCCTTACAATGTCACTTTTGTAACATCGTTTAGGAAATTGTAACCTCAACAAAAGTAGTGCATTTGAGTTTTCACATGCCGCTTTTGTCTTTTGTTCTTAAAAATTTTAAACCGTCAATGTTTTTTTTTTCTCTTACAATTTATGAAGCCAAAAGTACTATATAGTAAAACTTGAAAACCAATAATTTATCCCCTTTTAGTTTCTTTTTAACTAAAACTTTAAAAGTTAAATAATACATTCACTATATTATTTCAACTAGTTAGAAAAAAGTATTTGTTTTTAATTGTCGGGATTATTTAACGCCTTCGCTTTTTTAATGTAACAGTTTAATAACATATAACTTTATAATTAATAATTTACAAGGTACAAGGTAAAATGCATAAAAAAACATTGTAACTTAAGCAAAATTTAGCTGACTCAACGCACAAAAATATTTGCATTATTTATAAAATCTAATAAATAAAGTTTGATATTTACGTACACGACAAATTAAAATCAAAATTCGTAGTGTGCATCTTCATTTAAAGTAGTTTGAATTATTATCTTTTAACATGTTTTTAGTAAATACGTAAACAAGTTGGGGTTTTCTAAAAGCAGATGTCAATTAACGGACAATAATCGTATCACACTTCTATACGCTCCAAACTCCTTTCAACAACTCTGCCATCCATCCTTATTAATTACAAGTCAACCAATTTGAAAACAAGAACACAAACTCATTCACCATTGAGATGGCTTGGTTTTCGGTTTTGATCGTAACCCTGACGATTCTCTCTCTATCTGCTAACCCCACTTTCGCCCGTGCTCTTGATCGCAACTTCCCACCCGAAGCCAATGAAGACTCCATCCAACTCATCTCACTCACGAACCCTTTCAACTTTATTTCTTCAACGTCGATATCCTTGCAGTTCAACTTCAGGATCGGCAATGGCTATTATTGCCTCCGATTTTCCTTCTAAGTTCGGTACAAACATGTCCTTTGAGGCTTTCGACGCTCACCAGTTCCTCGGTTTTAAGTTTTATGCCAATGTCTTCAAAATATCGTATTCTGGGGATACCAATATTTCCAGAAGTAGTAATGTTTTGAAGGATGGAGTGAACTTAACATCTTGGATTGAATACCAACCAACTTCAAAGCAACTTGAAGTTAGGTTATCCAAATTAGATGATCCCAAGCCTGTTGAACCGCTGATTTTGGTTCCGGTCGATTTTGTGGAAAATTTGAAAGGTGAAGAGGTCGTGTTCGGTCTGGTATGTTCTAGTGAAAGGCATGAGAAGAGTACATCATGGAGTTTGCATATCAATAAATTTCAACAATGGGAAACTTACAATGGGGATTTGCAATATCATTTAGTTATGCCTTTTCCTCCAATGGAACCTTGGAAAGTTATAAGGAAGACCGTGGGGTTGTTTTCGGGTTTTCGTTTCCTATTGTATGTGGAGTATTCTTGGCTGCTTTGATTATGATCTTTGTGTTGTTACGTGTTGTTGATGACCAGGAGGTCCAAGCTGTTGGTTATAAAAATGGAATGACTGATCATGCGCTTGAAGTGAAGAAGAATACAGAAATTGGTATGAAGTGAAGAGTGTTAGTTTATATATTTTTAATTTTAACATCATTATTATATATTACTTAAAGGGAGTAATTCAGAAACTGCTATGAAGTAAAATGTTACTTTAATATATTTAATCTTGACTTATTATAGTTATTGAATATCCTAAGTATTATTAATATGTGTTTCGGTTTACATCATGTCTTGTATGAAACATGCATGATCTTGTTAATGCGAACATATAGTTGAATGCTTGCCTGATAAAGCTACAGTTTGTTTATAATGTAAAAAGTGGATGCATAAGAACTAATGGCCCAGATCGAATTGAACACGAACTAAACTCGGAGAATACTTTGGCACAACTCACCAATTTTATTAATCATGAAAATAACTCAAAACTTGATCAAATCTCCAATGACCCTTACATGAATTCTTTGGGTTTATATAGAGGCTCGATTACAATTAGAGTAAAACACAAACTTCTATTTATCTATTAAATAAAATTTCATCTCTATCTAATAAATAAAATAGATAATTATCTTTAATTATAATAATTAATTAATTAATGAGATCGATCCATTAGCTCGAACCGGCCCCACCTTCCCGACCCATAACTCAGTTCGGGAATTAACTCCAACAATCACCCCCTTAATTTCCGAACCGGAATAAGCGGACCTTTAACCTCGAACACGTCTCTTTTGTTCCTTTTGATTTGACCCACGATCTTGACCTTCTCGGCTTTCACAACCATATTGGTCCTCATCATCTTTGTCTTCACCTCTTGGAACTTCTCTTGATCCATGACTTTGTTCTTTCGGCTCTCCCGAACTCGACCTCCTTTATGACCATGTCCACGACCATTTCCTCGGCCGCATGAACTCGCATAACCGCTCCTTTGGTTGCGATTCTTGTCATCTAATCGAGCGAACAACAATTTTCCTTGATCATCTTTTGTTCCAGAATCGTTTAACTTTTCCTGAATCGGCATGGTATTCTTAACATAACCCGGAACTCCCACTGTTAATTTAATCGTGTATAACCGGTTTCTCGTTCGAAACGCCTTCATCATTAGTTTACCCCCGTCATCATACAAGAGCAAATAATTCTCCTTCATACGAACATCACACTCGTTCTTCGTTGCTTGACCGAGACTTATTATATTATCTTTCAAACTTGGTATAAAATAAACATCGGATAAAACCCGATCATCTCCGGTTTTCGATTTTAATAAAATCTTCCCTTTACCGCATATATCAACACACGATCCGTCCCCGAATTTTACCTTACCCGTTATATTTTTGTTGAGTTCGGAAAAATACGACTGGTTACTTGTCATGTAGTTCGACGCTATGTTGTTGAGATACCAAGTGCTTTCCTCCACTTTCTCGTCTTCAAGCCTTTTCGGGTTAACTCGTTCTTCGTTTAAGTAAACCGTCTCATAAAGATTTAAATAACCAGCCGGCTCACTATCGGCTTGTTCTTTCGTTTCAGCCAGATTTTCTTCTTGGTTTGCTCGTCTTCGTTCCGGACACGAGGACGCGAAGTGTCCCATCTTGTCACACCGAAAACATTTAATCTGGAAGCGGTCTTTCGTTTCTCTTACCCGTCCTTCGGTTTGGTACGATCCTTGTCCTTTGGTTTCCCGGCCTCTTCCACGTTCCTATGAACTCGGCCCACCTCTACCTCGACTACTGGACTGATCATACGATTTACCTTTGTAACTACCTTCTGATCAATTGAAAAGCAACTGACTTTGAGACTCAAAAGCGCGCTCTCTCCCTCGTAAACGTTCCTCAAACGGCTTAAGTCTTCCAACAGCATCTTCAAACATTATACTATCGAGATCAACAGTTTGCTCGATTGAGGCTACCAGGTTGAAGTATTTGTCTGGAACCGCGTCGAGTAACTTCTTCACTAAAGCATCTTGCTCGAATACGTAACCAAGACTTGTTGCCTTTGAAACCATACCGGTTATTTTTCCTGCAAACTGATCAACAGTATCGTTTTCCGCCATCTTGAGTTTCTCAAATTCACTTTTCAACGTTAGTAGTCGAGCCTTTTGGACTCGCTCGACCCCAACATATTGTGCCTTCAAAGCCGCCCATATTTCTCGTGCATTCTTGTATTGAGCAATCTGAAGAAGAATATCACCTTCCACAACTTGAAACAAAAACGACCTTGCCGTTTTATTCTTCTTCGCATCAATAGCCGCACCTTCTTCTGGTTGAACGACTTCCCATAACCCTTGATCGTCCAAAATTGCTTCCACCACAATCGCCCATGTGATGTAATTAGTTCCATTCAGCTTTGGAACCTGTAACGAAATCCCCCCGGTCACTTTGGGTTGGATTATTGGCCTTTCTTCTTCACCTGCCATTGATGCCCTTTTTATCTTCCGTCTGTAAACACTTAATGGTGTCGAACTCCCTTGCTCCAGTCCGTTGGAACAAGTCAACAAACACAAACAAATCATCCCCGAACCACTTTCAAAACCGAACCCGTTTGCTCGAAAAAAAACCCGAACACGTTTACCTCTTGAAAAAAAAACAAATCTTATGCAAAAAATAATTGCAACAAATATTATATTCTTTCTTCCTTCGTGACCTGTGCAAAACAACTTTTTCTTGAACACCTTTTTCAAAACAAGAACAAAAGGACAAAACCTGCTTGTTTGTCTTCTTGGTTGAAAGGGAGCCATAAACAGAAACCTTAAATCTTAGTTTCTCAATAAACCAAAACTCACGCCTTTTCTTCTAACCAAGAACCCACCTTATTCCTGATCCAAAAATGACGCCTGTATTCTATTCGATCCCCTAAAACCTGCTGATCGACACCTCAGCTCGTTGCATAATCAAACCCTAGTTCTTGAACACAACAAACACCGCGCCTGCCTTGCTTGAACATAACCCGCGAACCCAGTTGGAACCGAACACTGTTTGAACCGAGCAACTCCTTCTGTTCGATCTGCAATCTTCGTAACGTGCCCCTGTTGAAGTCCAACGATCCCCTGTTCTAGCTATAGCCCTCGTATCGTCGTCTGTACAAAGACCCAGTTGATTCCTGGTCTGCTCCTCCTGCGATCTTCAGGTTATTCGATCCTTGCTCTGGTACCAATTAATGGCCCAGATCGAATTGAACACGAACTAAACTCGGAGAATACTTTGGCACAATTATTAATCAAGAAAATAACTCAAAACTTGATCACTTCTTCAATAACCCTTACATAAATTCTTTGGGTTTATACAGAGGCTCGATTACAATTAGAGTAAAACACAAACTCCTGTTTATCTATTAAATAAAATTCCATCTCTTTCTAATAAATAAAATAGATAATTATCTCTAATTATAATAATTAATTAATTAATGAGATCGATCCATTAGCTCGAACAGGCCCCACCTTCCCGACCCATAACTCGGTTCGGGAATTAACTCCAACAAGAACTACTTTTTTTTTTTTTGGTGAGGAAATGGTCCAATGGTCAATTTTAGTGTTTCAAATCACACACCAATAACCTTGTATATACGTTTTGAGACATTCTAGCTTGGTTAGATAATTAGTTAGTAACATTTTGGATTGAATACCAAGCGATTTCAAATCGGCTGGTAGTTGGGTTAAGCAAATTAGACAATGCAGAATATGTTGATCTGATTTTGGTTCGGGAAGATTTGGGTGAAATTTTGAAAGGTGAAGAGGTTATGTTAGGTCTCACATCTGTTAATGAAAAGCACAGGCAGATTACATCATGGAGTTTGCAAGTCGAGGATTTTCAATACTCCTTTATTGCTTCGAGGGATTATTAATTCGCACGAAAACTCAATTATGAAAGAACATTCAAGAGGGCAAAATTATTCCATGAAAGAAGGTGGTTTTCTTATTTTTATAGTGTCTCTGTCTGCTATTTGCTTTGGAGTATTGGCATATTATACTAATAGGTTACCATAGAGTATGATTCAAAACTGACCGTTGGATAAGAATCCAAATTTGATTTTCAGCCCTTCGATAAGCCTGTAGGGAAGATTAAATCTGACCGTCCAATAAGAACCAAAATTGATTCTCAGCCCTCCGATAAGATTAAAAAGCAGTTACCTTCTACTCACTCACGTGTATGCTCAACCTTACTGCAGTTGCCAGCGGTTTTCCCCCACCCCTTCTGATTTTGTTCCGGCATACATGGGTGGCAACACATATTCATATCTCAGAATACTAAACAACGTACAATCACATTCATTCATCTTTCAAATTCAGTTTTCGCGTCAGTCCTTCAATTTCATAGCTAACCCGAATTGCGGCCGGAAGGTGATTGCTTTAACCGCCGTCAATCGAAAACAACCATTTGATTTTGGGCTATGTGTTTGTTTGATGATTCTGATATTTAACCTACACTCGATGGATCGGTCTTTAAAGGTTTTTCCAATCCTCCTGTGTGATATATTTTGAGTGATGATGCAAAAGAGGAGGAACATGAAATTAAATTTGTAATTCTAATTATGTTCTCAGTTCTCACACATTCAGGTATCATAACTTTGGGTGTTCATAATTATTATGTCTGTTCAAATCTGCTTTCACCCTAATTTTGTTAAGGAAGAAATTACAAACCTCTGTCATTCAGTTGAAACAATCATGGTTCTAATTTGCTACACTGCTCAAGGTGTATTTTTCTTTGTCCTGATTTGACCCAATTCGGTTGATTCATGAAACAAAACGTTTTCAAGTAAACAAATGACCTGATAATTTTTGTGATATGATAGATGTTTTAAAAGTTTAAAGATTGATTATTTTTTTTTCTATGATTAAAGTTGACCATCAAGGGCAATAACGTAAATTTACAATAAAACCTCAGGTTTGTGCTTTTTCAAATGTTGAGACTAAAAAGATATTTGAGTTTCTGGAATCTGTTGGTGAAAGCAATGGATGCTCATCTTCAAGCAGGGTTATAAACTATTACTTCAATGGAGCCTTGTATCCATCAGGTTTTGTTATGTATATATTTTTATCAATTTGCTTGTGTTAGATTTAAAAGCTTACATTATTTGCTTTATTTTGCAGGTAATGCATAAAAATTTAGAGAAAGCTATTATTCTGAGAAACTAGAACTAAGTGAAAGGATCCAAGAGCATAAGGCATGTAGATTTTAATAAGAAAAGTGCCTGTAGTGTTTTGGTTGGTAACCGAAATTTAACACCCCAACCTTCTCAAAACTCTCATAAATTAGTGCAAGCTGTTATGCAGTCTGGTGCAGAGGGGAAGGTACTCCTTTTGTATTTTGCAGTTCAAAAGGGGCCGAGTACACCCAAAGTAATTTATGTCTAAAAATCGACGGATCGGGTCAACCCAACATACTTTGTCTGAAATCATCAAACTTATTGTAGTAACACTCTTGAGCCAAGTTCTTTTTTTCTTGTAGACCTGTTAAAGATGACTCATAGCAAGAAATCGCCCGTTTTTAAATAAACGGATCGGGTCAACCCAAAATACTTTGTTTGAAATCATCAAACTTATTTTAGTTACACTTTTGAGCCAAGTTCCTATTTTTTCTTATGGGCCCGCTAAAAATGACTCATAACAAGAAATCGACCCGTTTTTAAATAAACGGGTCGGGTACTTGGGTCAACCAAAAATATATTTAGTCTAAAATCATCAAACTTTTGGGAGTTCCACTTTTGAGTCAGGTATTTTTTTTCTTTCTAAGTTGTAGAGATGACTCATAACACGAAATCGACCTGTTCTTATTGTTTGAAATCAAGTTCTTTTGTCTGAAATCGACCCATAACGTGTAGGGTCAACCCAAAATACTTTTGTCTAAAATCATCAAATTTATTGTAGATACACTTTTAAGCCAAGTTCTTTTTTTTTCTTATGAACCCGTTAAAGATGACTCATAACATGAAATCGAACCACTTTAAATAAACGGGTCGGGTCAACCAAAAATACTTTTAGTCTGAAATCATCCAACTTATTGGAGTTCCACTTTTGAGTCAAGTATTTTTCTTCTTTCTGACCCGTTATAGATGACTCATAACACGAAATCGTCTTCCAAATCCTCTTTAATGGCTAATACTTCAATAGTTTAGGTTCAAACATCAAACATGGATATCTCTGTAAACGCTTTTCAAGTTTAAGGGGCGATTGGAAAATAAGATTTTTCGTGCTTGATAACCGAGGGATATTGTATTACTATCACAAGCAATTTAGTAGACCCACTGTAAGTCTACTTAAGTTGCATATTAAATATAAGATGTTACATTTTTATTGTTATGTTTATATTTGAGTTGTTCAGGGATCTGGTGCATAGAAAAGTAACACCAAAGTAACACCACCAAATCGGGCCCAGTATTGTTGAGTAGGTGGCTATCTTCCCATTATCATGGTGGTGTTGATGATGTGGCACGCCACATGGTCAACCTGCTTACATCTACAATTGAGGCTGATGTAGAGTGGTCAGAACTCGTATTCTATCTAGGGATATTTTGCCAAGACATACACTTTGCTGGTGAGGTTGTTCTTTTTGATTATCATAGGTTCATTTTAAGTATGTTTTACCAATATATACACTTTGTAGGGGAGTTATGGGCATATTTAGTTTTTCTAAGATCGTGACAATTGTAGCAAAAATTGTAATTTGTATTAATTTGACCCTATTTGTTTGTTATCTCAAACAGGCTGAACGGGTTGAAAAACCTCCTAAATTGGTATTTTCAAATATTTTTATTTTTGATGATTTGATGTCATAATGGTTTGTTTTGACATTTCAACCCGATAGGCTTTTAAACAAATACGAGCGGAGCATGTTTGTGTTTATTTGTTCAACTTTAAATGAACAAACAATCGAATACGAACATTTAAACAAACGAGGCTTTTGTGTTCATTTGTTAATGAACATGTATGTGTTCGTTAATGTTAGTTCGTTAACAGTATAAACGAACAGTTCATGAACATTAACGAACGGACGTAACCTGAACATAACGAGTTAAAAGTTGTGTGAAGAAAATGTGTTGGGTCTAAAACTTAAAAATGATTTTGTTAACATACGTAAACTAACGAACTTAAACAAACAAAAATGAACAAAGATTAGCAAATTTGAAAGAACGAACATTCACAAACATAAATGAATGAACTGCACATGTGTTCATGTTTGTTCGTTTATTAAATAAACAAACTTACTACCGAATAGTTCAAGAAATCACATTGAACTTCCTGTTCATTTGCAGACTCGACCCGTTTTGAATTTGTCGATCCATTAACAACCCACCCATTTTTCTACATATGATATTCATAATAGGGTACCAATGGTGTTATTAATTATATTTTTATTTTTTCAATGAAAACTAGCTATGCTGGAGCAACAAGGTGTGGTTCTCAAACAGCAGGCAAAAACTTCTCATGTGGAGGAGGAAGTTCCACCTTTGCTTCCTGAAAATGGAGAACTTGAGGTTTGATTGTTAACTTTTGCTTCATAACTCTTGGGTAAAACGATCTAATATTATTTAACATTTTTAGGTATGGCATATTGGTGGAGAATCTAAAACACCATTAACCAAGGAAGATATTGGCAAGTATTACAGTGGAGATTGCTATATTATTCAATACTCTTATGATTTTAATGATACAAAAGATCATTATCTCTGTTGTTGGATTGGCAAGGATAGCATCCAGGTAATATAAATTAAATTTATCTATGCAATTGATTTACATCTTTGTTAATTAGCATTTTACGCCTCAGGAGGACCAAACATCGGCTTGCCAGCCGGCTACATCAATGTTCAAATCTCTCAAGTGCAAAGCAGTGCAGGTACCATAATTTTATAATAAAGTATATTGGAGTGTTGAATACAAATTATTATTTCTTTATAAACAGTATCTTTCTTTCTGTAGGGTCAGGCACATCAAGGAAGAGAGCCACCATAATTTGTTGCCATCTTTTAACCTATGATTGTTCTCAAAGTACAATATTTTATAAAATTGCACTGGTGATTATATACATCTTATAGTTTTAGTTATTTTACTAGGGTGGATTGAGCTAGGGTTACAAAAGCTACATTACAGAAAGGGAATTGAAGGATGTGACTTATAGTCCAAACACTTTTGCTCTAATTGAAATAACGGGAACTTCAGTGCATAATGATACAACTCTTCAAGTAGACGTGGTATGGTTTTGGATGTATATGTTATGGAATTATTTAGAGTGATATCATTTATGGATTTTGTTCAGCTGGGACTTGACAACGTGCATATGATCTCATGCAGGCCACGTCTTTAAACTCATATGGGTGATTTATCCTACAATGTGCTACATCAGTTCTTACATAGTAAGGATTATGGAAACCACATTACAACTGTGCAACAGTTAGTGGGAAAAGTTGTCGCCTTTTTGAAAGTATGTTTAACAATGATTTTAACTTATTTAAATTCCAATCTAAGAGACGAAGAGTTGTTAACACATATCTTAGGTCAACAGGTTATATTCACATTCTCCGACATAAAAATGTATCCATGTTTGTTGTTTTTTTTTAAATTAACTCCATGTTACCTTTTTAAGTTTGGCACCGAACACCTCCCGAGAACACTTTGTCCCCTTACTGAATTAATGTTATCATCACATTCCCGCATTAATGTACCGTCCATAGGACGGGTAAAGTACTAGTTTGAGTATGGACTTTGTGTTGTCATATGCTGTTAATGGGAAGAAGGTTAAAGATGTGGGTTGTAAACATGTAACAACTGGTGCATTTGAAGTGAAGAAGATTAGAAGAATTCAGAAACTGCTATGAAGTGAAAAGTGTAGGTTTATATATAGATGTAATCTTGACATAAATATCATCATTAATATATTATTAATTATGCCCTAAGTATTATTAATGAGTGATGAATTCAGAAACTCCTATGAAATAAAGAGTGTTAATTTATATATTCTTGACTTGTCATAACTATTTATTATGTCCTAGGTATTGAATGTGTTTCCATTATATCTTAGGTATTATTAATGCTAACGTATAATTGAATGCTTACTTGATAAAATTATAATTTGTTTATAATGTAAAGCGTGGACGCATAAGAACCATTTGCTTTCATTTGAGGAAATGCTGCTACCATGGTCCATGGTCACTTGTCCCTTGGTGGCATGGTGCTTCAGATTGCACACAAATAACCTTGTATAAATGTTTTAAGAGATTCTTGGTTACATAATTAGTTACTGTTTTTAAGACATTGCCAGAATGCCTAATTCCATATTATTATATAGAATAAATGAGAACTTCGGCGACGTGATAGTATTATTGGTCTATTTGGCGTCGTGAGATTGGTCAAGTAGTTTTTTACTGTTTTATATTTGATAAAGAAATTGTTATTCGTGGCAACTCACCGCTGCAATGCTCGGGTTTTATTAACACCCCGGTTTTACCGACCTTTTGTGTTTTAGTTCTAGTAGCGTAACGAACGTAAAAGAAATCAACAAAATTTGTGTCAACTCACCGCCGCAGCGCCCAGGACTGAAAATGCTAGGGTTTTGCAGACTCACCACCGTAACACTCGGTACATACAACACTTGGGTTTCACCAACACTTGGATATTACATACCCTTTGTTTTAGTTTCGGTACCGTAACAAATGTAACTGAAACTGACCAAATTCGCATCGACGAATGCCCAGGACCGACAAAGCTCCTGTTTTACCAGTGCCTTGATTTTACCCACCTATCGCCATCGTAACGAACATAACGAAAACTGACCGAAAGTCGATTTTCTTAATGTTTTAGTTCTGCTACCGTAACGAACGTGTTGGAAACTGACCGAATTTGATTAGACTCACCTCCTCAACTCGCGGTATTGATAACGATTGGGTTTTACCAACACTTGAGTTTTACTGACCGACATCACTCCATTAGTCAACCTCAATTTTTATAATTTTTTGTTTTACTTCCGATATAATAATGCATGTAAATGAAACGAACCGAATTTGCGTCGACTTACCATATCAACGCTTAGAACTGACAACATTTGAGTTTTGCCACTGGCTGTGTTTTAGCGGCCTACCCGTTGCGCGGGGTAAATTTCTAGTTCCATATATATGATAAATAATCAAATTATATATGTTAAATCATATCTTATGCTTTGAAACCGTCCACAGCAGAGTGAAAATAAACCGGCCAATACAATTTACTTTTGGGTTACTTTGGTTGATAAAAGGTTGTAGAAGAAATTACACGAATCGTACCTGTACTATGTATCATTTATGAATTGAGTCCCTTCTTGGTTTTTATGATTCTTAGATTTTTTTCTTTTGTTTTTTCCTTTATTTCTTAATTTCTTTTATAGTTTAATTAAAAATTATTTTTGAATTAGTTATTTCATTATACTATTCTTTTCTAGCTTTTTTTTAACGTTTCCTATAGTTTTATTTTTTTTATATAACTTAAACATATTTGTGTGGTTTACACTACTACATAAATAGGTATTTGCCACCAATTTTTGCTACGAATATTATTCATTGCAACTTTTGCTACGAATTAACTACGGATTAGCTACGAAAATTTTTTGCTATGCTTTAGCTACGGACATTTCGTCGCAAATGAAATTCATAGCAAAAACCGTAGCAAAATCCATAGCAAAATCGCGAAAGTAAGTATGTTGAAAAAACTTGAACAAATTCACAGCAAAATTCGTAGCAAAATCGAGTAAATATGTATTACAAAAAAAAATTTGAACAAATTCGTAGCAAAATCCGTAGCGAAATCGAAATAATAAATATTTTAAAAAAACTTGGACAAAAATTCATAGCAAAATGCGTAGCAAAATCGAGAAAAATATTAGAAAAAAAAACATATACAAATTCGTAGCAAGATCCATAGCAAACTTAAGAAAATAAATATTACAAAACTAATTAAAGTAACGTATACAAAATTGGTCGCATAATTCATAAAAAAATCTTTAAAACAATTAAATGAAATAAAGTAAAATCCATTTATATGAAATTCAAGAAACGTAATATTTTAAAAATAGTTAACATAATCTAAAAAATTTAATATTAAAATTCGTTCACAATAGTGAAAAGAAAATTATGTTAAAAGTGAAAAAAAAAACATTGAAGTCATGTGTTAATGTGGTATTGCTCCTCTTAAGGTGGTCATGAGACCCCGTTAAAGACTGATTTTGTGTAATATAGTCATTAAGAAAACAAGAATATGAAGTGAAATGAAATAGATTATCGTAAAGGAATGAAAAAAAATGTTTGGTTAATTAATGGAATAAAATCACCTATTATATTGTTCATTTTATTCCCCGTAAAAATCTCAAATTTATTCCATACTCCTTCTTTTCTTTTTCTTTCTTTTTTTCTTTTACACCATATCACTTCCATCACCCTCCCACCACTACCACTACCACCACCACTATCGCCGTCATCCCTCTCACCAATACTACCACTGCCGTCCACCACCGCTCGCCATCATCCTCTCACCAATACTACCACTGCCGTCCACCACCGCTCGCCACCACCCTCTCACCACCAACACCCACCACCACCACTACCGCCCTCTTCCACAATCGGCCACCACCAACCACCTACCCATCACCACCACCCACCACCACCATCACCAACTACGACCACCACCACTAACCACCATTACTACCTGAACTATGATGAGTGTTACATGTTCAGACATAATATGGTCCGATATGTATTATATATTATAACCCATTACGGTCTTTTATAATTTGTCCATTAAGTTAAGACCTTAACCACACACACCAGAGAATCATGTCAGACATGTGAATGAACATATCCTTTAAGACTAGGGCTGTCTGGGATGAGGAGGCAGGGAGGTCATGAGTTTTCAAGTATCTATTAGTGATTCTTGGAAACGACCCTGCTTAAAGACACATGAGCCCAAACACGTCATGAGTTTTCACGGATTGACATGAGCACAACCCGCTTAACCAATGTGTGTGCGTATGTGTGTATGTATATATATATTGCATATTAATATTACAACATAATCTAACCATTTAATTTTTATTTTTATTTTTTATACCATTGATAATTTATATATTTGCCAATCTTAAAAGACAATTGTTTGTTTTCATGAAATTTATTTATTTTTATCAATGGGATTGGATGAAGCGGTTGATTACAATTTTAAATTCCCTCTTAATATTTTTAAATTTCTCTCTTTCCCAAATTTCCCAGCTGACTAGTTCATATTGGCACTGCTTTCTAAAACCCATCATATTTACCCAAAATCCTATAAATCTTTCAATTATGCTTAGCTTCGAACCACCACCATTATGTAATTGTTCGACCTCTACAATCGAATCAAGTTCCAATCGATATACTGTGTAAAGGTTTCACACAATTTTATGTTAATATTTTTTCTCTTTGTTTCTAGTCCGAATTGTAATTTTCTTTTCATCATATTTGCTCGGCTCGGCTCGGCTCGGCAAACACCGTATATTTCTTTTATTTTGTTTTGTTCCAGGGCTACTATTTTCTGTTATGTTGTTTTAAAGGTAAAGCTTTGGTTATGCACACCAACTGCTCGTTGAAATGCTTCAACCAAACTGACTTCTATTTCATTTGTTCTTTTTCGAGATAAGTGGATATTCATAACTTAATTTTTAGTAATACTTGTAATTTGTAGAGATTGTTAGTTTGATCTTTGATGTTCTAGGCTTATAATTGCATTTAGGGATGAGACCAGTATCGTACTAGTATTGAAAATTCCGATCCCGAAAATCGCAAATTTTTGGTACCGGTACCGTATCGATATTTAAAGTAAAATTCGGAAAATACAGGTACCAATCGATACCAATACCGAATATGCTCATCCCTAATTGCATTCCATGTCACTTTATGTCCCCAATTATGATCTTTTTTGGTTTAAAATTTGAGATTGTTAGTTTGATCCCTAAGTAGTTTGTTTATGAAGACAGATAATGGAATTTCATATGCAAGCTTGTCGATTGCAAATGATTTAGTATTATGGGGAAATATTGAGCTTGTTTTTTTTTCTTTTTAGGCCCAGGAGCAGAGCAGGACATGTTTCACTGGCAAGTAACCTAACTTATGTTTGATATCCACCTAAATTATTATTAATCTAACAAAGGTTATTATCAACTACAACTTCTTTTAAAGGAGATTTGGTTTTCTCTGTTTTAGGTTTGTATAGCAGCAAAAGTGATCGACATTTACTTGATAATTACAGGTGCAACGACCAAAGGAAAAAGTAGAGGAGTTAGAGCAAATTAAACTAGAGAATCATGTAATGAAGAAGTATATTGAAGAAAATGCGAGATTATAATGGTTATTGTATTGCTTTTGATTAATTTAGATATTGTATGTTATTAGATATTATATATTATTTGGTTTGGATACTTATCATCAACATGATATTTTGTATTTATTATAGTTTAAATATAATGTTTAATGGAAAAAATAAACAAAATAATTTTTTTTGAAATATTATGCATATTATTCATACCAAAATTTGTAGCTACATTTGTAGCAAAATTCAACAAAATCGGTAGCAAAAACCATAGTAAATTTTCGTAGCCATGTTTTGCTAAAATTTGTAGCTAAACAATTCGTAGCTAGAAAACCGTAGCAAAATTCGGTAGATCATAGTTCAAAATCATAGCAAAGTTTTGTAGCTAAATTCGTAGCTAGAAAACCATAGCAAAACTCGGTACTTAAAAATCATAGCAAAGTTTTGTAGCTAAAAGTTTGTAGCTAAAAAACCATAGCAAAATTTGGTAGCAAAAAAAATCGTAGCAAAATAGGTAGCTAATGTAGCTAAAATAGCCACGTCCCTTATGGTGGCAAAAATTGTAGCAAGATATAATTCCGTAGCTAAATCCCGTAGCAAATAAATTAGCTACGAGACTTGTAGGTATGACCCAAATCCGTAGCCAATCCGTAGCAAGATGGGTGTTTGCTACGAAATAGCTACTGATTTGACCGTAACAAATACTTGTTTTTGTTGTAGTGTTATTTACTTTTTGGTTAACTTTTAAGTTTCTTGGTTTTTTATTTAACTTAAGTTTGATTTAAAAAAAAATTCTCAGTCATTACATTTTCCTATAGATTAATTTTATTTAAATCTTTCTTTAGTTTACCATGGGGATTACTAGCTAGCTTATTAACAAAATTTGGTATAAATGTTTAGGATTTAGATTACTAATAATCGATGTTGATGGTTCAAGTATTCGAACCTACTAAACTGTAATTGTATAAAACCAAACTAGATTAGATATTAATGGTTTTCGGTGCATTGAACTGCTTATACGGTTTTTGGTTTGATTTCAACTAAACTAAATTAGTTATTCAGTTTATGTTTAAGAAATTTAATTCGGATAAAATTAATGAAACCAAATCATAAATATCGAGCTAAGATTTTTCACTATTTGTACAACTCTTTAAAGATTTAGCTCATTACAAGATCTAAGGAGCTGAATCAAGCAACACCAGAAGTCGAAATCAATAGTGATATAGCATTCTTAAAATTCGGGTTTTTGTGTTGAAATTGAAACCAAACCAAATTCAAATTTGTTGTTAGGTTATAAAAAGAAATAAATCAAAAAATAGAAAACCGAACTAAAAAAATAAATACCCAAACAAGTTTTATTTATCAATTTTGTTTATAGTAAACTTCAAAATGTGAAGAAAATAATTGCATCGTTCACTTAAAAGTGAATATTAGCATGAATGCTAGTATTTAATTCGTTGGGCTTCATACCATTGTATATAGAATATTTGACAAGCTGATGTACAATAAAATATTAGGGTTTTCTACAGCCACCCCTTTTTTACTTAAAAAACCGACTAATACGTTGCGTATAGAGCTATACGCATAAACTTGTTTTATTAATACGTCGCGTATAGAGCTATACGCATAAACTTGTTTTATTATTTTTTTTTGTAGTTTTTGTTTTTTTTGTTTTTGTTATTTATTGCTATTTATAATAATTATTATTAATATTATTTTATTTATGAATAATATATTATTATTCGGAATTCGGCAAAGGACGTTCAGTGGCATGGCTTATATGGGAAAATTGACATTGCGAAATGACCTTTCAAATTATTGGCTGCTGTTGTTATGAACAACTTGAATCAGTTACAGTGATTACCTTGGGAAAAACTGACAGTCCCAAACGAAACCTTTCTTGGATGCTTTCGGTATCGGCATCTCAAATTTGGCTCTTCGATTTCTTCAAATTCCAACCGTCTTGACTGTTGGCCACCACCACAAACCGTTGTTGTGTTCACTCCAACACATATAAGTCGTCACTAAGTTTAAGCTTAGGCTTATTATTATTTTTATGTTTAGATGAGAGTATTGTAATCTGATCATTTTGTGTATATTAAAGAATTATCGGCTTATATATATATATATATATATATATATATATATATAGAGAGAGAGAGAGAGAGAGAGAGAGAGAGTAGATATGCGGTATAAGAATTCATTGCTCTAACATAACCAGCACCAGATCGAGATATTAGTTTGATGAGTTTGAATCTCTCGGATCCGCGGTATCCGCTAACGGCAGCGATAACGTGAGCCCATAATTTGGACAGAGAAGTTGTAAGGCCCCGAACCCGGTGGCCCTAATTTAGCGTCGGATTTACTCATAAACACAGTTCTTCAAATCAGAGTTTATTAAAACTTTTCGCGGAATATAAAACATCAATCATTTGTTACAAAACATTAAATCTTTTCTTTGATACCATAACACAAAACTTTATATTTAAAACATCTTTACTCCTTTCTTCAGATGCCAGCCGTTCAATCCATGCCGTGTGTCATCCTCATGCTAACTCTATAATCAGCTCACCTGCGTGCATACTAAAAGTCAGCTACGCTGAGTGAGTTCTAGTTAATCGAACGCCATACAATACATACACATACACACATATCCGTAGATACATATCCATACTTCACTAGTTACCCTTCTGTTCTACATACATACTTGCTACCATACATACATACATATCTACAATCACTAACCTCAGTCTACCGAGAGTACGTTCATAGTTCACCGTCTATACCTGTACTCAAGGTCGTGAACACGTACAAGGTTCGCAGTCCTTACCTATGTTCACCATTTATGGTACGTACAAGGATCGCGGTCCTTCCCTATACCATAGTACATCCGCAACACGTACAAGGTTCGCAGTCCTTCCCTATGTTGCAACCTAATTCATAGCACGTACGAGGTTCGCAGTCCTCACTTATGCTACAAAATCAGCACGTATAAGGTTCACAGTCCTTTCCTATGCTGAAATACACCCACAACACGTACAAGGTTCGCAGTCCTTCCCTATGTTGCAACCTAATTCATAGCACGTACGAGGTTCGCAGTCCTCCCCTATGCTACAAAATCAGCACGTATAAGGTTCACAGTCCTTTCCTATGCTGAAATACATCCACAACACGTACAAGGTTCGCAGTCCTTCCCTATGTTGCAACCTAATTCATAGCACGTACGAGGTTCGCAGTCCTCCCCTATGCTACAAATACAGCACGTATAAGGTTCACAGTCCTTTCCTATGCTGACGCCTATCTACATTACGTATAAGGTTCGCAGTCCTTATCTACGTTTACATATATCATCTACTTCACGTATAAGGCTCGCAGTCCTTAACTACGCCATCACCAGCCGAGTCTATGTCCGACAAAAGCTAGAGGGATTTGCCATCCTAACTTACTATGTCGAACGTAGAACTCACATGCCATTCGTGTACCTATATACACATACTTACATTATAACATAAGAACACTCTAGGCATTCTTTACCTCATTCATTTAACAACCATACCCCTTGTCGTTACGTGCAATATCCGAAGATCGTTCACGCCCCGACAAGTATTCATTTGAAATATTCATACATCTTCGATATATAATATTCGTACCTTTATTTTTAACCTGACAGTACGCGCAATATCCGAAGATCGTTCGCGTACCGACAAACAATCATTCATATCTATCACACATATCACATATGACATACACTTATCACTTAGGATAAATGTATTAACAACACATCGAGTATGCACACAGCCCCGAAAACATAACAAGGAATGAGGCTAGAAACTCACCTGAACTCTGCTTCTTTCTTCTGATAGCTGTAAATCCCTTCTTTAACTGAGCTCGGCTGACTGTACAAGTTACACGTATCAATACTCGCCTGATCTAATCTGGTGGCCTAGTATTAGCTTACTTTAACTTATCGCTTAATTTATTTTCTAATCGAACTTGGCTTTAGGCGAAGTTAACCCTCGGGCGAACTTAGCTCTAGGCGAAGTTAACCTTAGGCGAACTTAGCTTTAGGCGAAGTTACCAGCTAGGCGAACCTAGCTTTACAGCGAAGTTAACCTTAGGCGAACTTGGCTTCAGGCGAAGTTGTCATCAGGCGAACTTGGCCTCAGGCGAAGTTACCAGTTAGGCGAACTTAACTTTACAGCGAAGTTGCCATCAGGCGAACTTAGCTTGCAGGCGAAGTTCATCAGGCGAACTTAGCTTGCAGGCGATGTTCATCGCTTTGAAGGCGAAGTTGCCCAGTTGCAGGCGAAGTTGCCCAGATCAGCCGCTGTTCGGTTTCTGTCCAGCATTTTGAGCGATTTTAACACCCTTGCTATGGTTCAATATCACCCACTACGCTTCCCGACCATTTTCGGTCGTTTATACACTAAAAATCTTGGATCTTTAAACTTCAAAGATCAAGAATCATACCTTTTTGAGCTTGTTTGGATCTCGTTTAACTTGTTAACACAACTAATCGCTCTCTCTCTCTCTCTCGGATCTGCCCGTTCCTCTCCTCGGCCCGGCGGCGGTGTAGATGGTGTGTGTGTTTTTGGAGTGTGTGTGTAGAAAGTAAGGAAATGAAGATATTTTTGGGTTTAGGGGATATTTATATCCCTGAAATCCCATGGACCTAAGGCCCATTCTCATTTAACCCGTCTCCATTAATTCAACACTAGCCCGACTCATACCAACTCCTACTCTATTATTTATTTCCTGACAACCCGAGTAAACTTTCCCTCTATTAGTAAGTAATATAATTAATATCACTTTGAAATTTCGGGATGTTACAGAAGTGGAAATTCGGAGTCCTCCTCGTCCGACTCCGGCGTACCCCGGCTCCTCCTCGTCCGACTCCGGAAATAAATGGTTGTTGTTGTTGGTTGAATGAAGAGGGTGAGGGTGAGGGTGAGGTAAAAAAAAAGAGAGAGAGAAAGGATGGAGAGGGAGGGGAGGAAGCCGGGCTCCAATAATATAAAAAACCCAATACGCGGCGCGTTAGGGTACGATATGACAACTGAGCCCAGATTTTGCAGGCTAGGACGTTAAATCGTACCCTAATACGCCACATATAGCCCTATACGCGACGTATTAAGGTGGTGTGGCGGGTGTCTCTAGCAGGACCCTAAAATATTTTCATGTGTACTAGTGATGTTCCCTTTTTTTTTTTGTTTCTCGTAACTATTAAAAAAAATAAACTATTAGCTTCGACTTCAGATTATTGGCTTTATAAATTGCTTCATTCTTGTTTTATTCAGATCAACCACCACATAATAAATATGATTCCTTCAATGGTGCAACTTCCTCTTGATTTGACTTTTAACCAAGAATGTTATTAAAAGTAAAAGTAAAAGTAAAAGTAAAAGTAATTTTAAATATCAGTATCTTTTAACATGTTTTTGGTAATTTGGTAAACCAGATGGGGGTTTTCTACTTTTTCCAAAAGTAAATGTCTATCAACTGGACAGTAATTAATCATTTAATCGTACTACACGAACTCGCCAACCCTACCAATTTGAAAACAAGAACACAAACTCACTACTGAATGATTACTTGGTTTTCAGTATTAGTCGTAACCCTCGTTAAACCGAACCGAAATAACACCGAACCTAGCCAAAACCGACAGGTCGGTTTTTAGTTATTTTGAAATTCACAAAAAATGGTTCGGTTGTGGTTATTAATAATTCCATACCCACAAGAACCGAACCGGCCCGTATATTAACAAAATATTGAATCAAAAGAGATTTCGGTTCTTTGGAAAAAAACGACTTGAGATTCTGTGGGGCTTGTTATCATTTTTCTCAATCGCTGGTAGCGGTACTTAACAGGTGAATTACACTCGACAAATTGCTCGATTAATCTTGATCTTGGCTGCTTTTTGATTCAATTCTTGAAACCAAAAGTTACCTCAGATACTTACACAAGATCACTAACATGTTTTTCAGTTTTCCATCATGTGTTGTACGAGCATGTATTTTTAATGCCTCAAAAACTTAAATGCTTATGTTAATGTGTGTTTTTATGATGAAAAGTGTGATACTTACACAAGATCACTAACATGTTTTTCAGTTTTCCATCATGTGTTGTACGAGCATGTATTTTTAATGCCTCAAAAACTTAAATGCTTATGTTAATGTGTGTTTTTATGATGAAAAGTGTGGATGCATAAGAAATCTTGAATTTGCTATGTGTATGGATGCATAGACAAATTACTTGTATAAGTTTTTTAGATTTTCTTGGAAGTTATCGTAATAAACGCAGTAATGAAATGACCATTTTAATATAAAATTTGTAAAGAAATTAAAACCACATGATCGAGTGGAAAGTTAAATGATCATATCATATCAAGAATTGAAAAAAAAGTAGTTTTAGAGTAAAAATCCCAATGCTAGTAGAACATAGCTTAGCTAAATTTTCTTTTTTCCTAACTATGTCATTTTTCATTTTTCTAGTCAAAAACCCTCTATTTTAAGTTGTATGATGACATGTCATCACCTAACTACTTTTATATTCATTATTATATACTAATTATACTCATGTTTGGACAATTATTGCTATTGAGTTATTATTATTGTTCTATATATATTAAATTATATATAAAGAAAATGATCTGTTCAAAAAAAAATAAAGAAATAAAGAACTTGGTTATTAGGGAGATAATATTTATATCAATAACCGTTTATTTAATTAGATGGGTTTCGGTACTAGTTCTAAATAGATGACGGACCAATAGACTTTAGTTGGTTAAACTTTTAAGGGTGTGACGTGACTCGGCTTCGTGTTCAAGTTCAAGATGAAATTTATGCTTGAGTTTGGATCGTTAAAAACTCAAGTTAGGTCCTGGATTTACGTGATTTTACTACGTATATGCTGACCTCGAGTCGGACGAGTAGTTATTATTTATTTGTTTATGTTATCCTATTTTTAATGTTTTTTTATTGAATTATGTAGTTTTTTAAACTTGAATAAAAGTTTAGTTATTTTTGTGTGTTTAGTAGATTATTTTTGTGTTTTTTAAACTAAAATTAAATAAATAAAAGGTTTTGGGGTAGTTGAGATTTGAGAGATGTATTGTCTCTTTTTAAACGGTCTTGGTTATTGGGAGGACCACCACTCCCCTTCCCTTACAATGTTACTTTTGTAACATGGTTTGGGAAATAGTCACTACGACGAAAGTGGTGCATGTGAGCTTTCACATGTCGCTTTTGTCTTTTCTTTGTACAAGTTAAAAACTGTCAATGCTTTTTCGTCGTGTTTTTTAACAACTTACAAAGTTAAGAGTACTATCTGATAAAACATGAAAACCAATAATGTACTTATTTTCATTTTCTTTTAACCAAAACTATAAAACTTACATAATACATTCATAATATTATTTCAACTAGTTAGTAAAAATATATTTGCTTTCAATTGCCCTGATTTTTAACGCTTTAAAAACATATAACTTTTTAATAAATAGTTTACAAGGTAAAATGAATAAAAAAATATTATATGTTATAATTTAAGCAAAATTTAGTGGATTCAAAGCACAAAAATGTTTGTATTATTTATAAATTCTATTAAAAGTTTGATATTTTACGTACATGACAAAAATAATATTCGTAGCATGCATCTTTATTAAAAGTAAGTTGAATTATTATCCTTTTAATATGTTTTTAGTAACTTGGTAAACGAGATGCGGTTTTCTAAAACTAGATATCAATCAATGGACAATAATTATATTTTGATTTTTGGACATGGAGGGAATGAGGACCGATTAATTGGAGATGACACACGTTTTAAGCTGAACCTTTTCATTTTTTACTTTACGACGCCGAATTCATGACACGCAAAAATAAGTGTCATAAATTTTTAAAATTTTTAAAAATATGACATTTTTTCAATAACACACGCATTTGCATGTCATAAATTATCGTGTGTCATAGGTCGCATGTAATTAAGGGCTATTTTCTACTACTGATTGTAGTACACTTCTCTATAGTCCATTCAACAACTCTAACCAAGTTACCATCCTTATTTATTAGCAACTCAACCAACTTGAAAACAAGAACAAAAAATCACCATGATGATGGCTTGGTTTTCGGTTTTAATCGTAACCCTCACGATTTTCTCTCTATCTGCTAACCCGACTTTCTCCCAAGTTCTTGACCCCAACTTCCCACCCGAAGCCGATGAAGACTCCATTCAACTCAACCCACTCACTAACCCTTACAACCTTAGTTATTCAACAGCGTTTGCTTTGCAGTTCAACTTCACGATGAACAATGGCATCGCGCTAGTAATCATTCCTGCTGATTTTCCTTCTAAGTTCGGCACAAACACGTCGTTTGAGGCTTTGGAAGCTCATCAGTTCAATTCCTTGGTATTAAGTTTTATGCCAATGTCTGTGAAATGTCGTATTCTGGGGTTACCAATGTTTCCAAAATTAGTAATGTTTTGAAGGAAGGAGTGGCATTATTATCTTGGATTGAATACCAACCAATTTCAAAGCAGCTAGAAGTTTTGTTAACCACATTGGATTATCTTAAGGTTGTTGAGCCGCTGATTTCTGTTCGGGTGGACTTGGGTTAGATTATGAAAGGTGAAGAGGTTATTTTTGGTCTACGATGTTCTAATGAAAGACACGAGACGAGTACATCATGGAGTTTTAGTTTCCATGATTTTCGATAATATTGGTTTTTTGGTTTTGGGATATTGCGACGTTATGTACTTCCGGCACTTCCATTTCTGCCAGAGCATTCAAGTGTGGAACGTTATGAGGAAAAAAATGGGTCTATTTTCGGGTTTACGTTTGCTATTGTGTGTGTTGTAGGTTTCTTATCGGCAGCTTTGTTCGTGTACTTTTCGTGGCTAGATTTTGTGTTTCTAAATTAAAATTGAATAAATAAAAGATTTTGGGGTAGTTGAGACTTGAGAGATGTATAAGTAGTCTTGGTTCATGTTGCAACTAGAAAGTGGTTTTCACAAAGCATGGGTGATAATTAAGATAATTGAGAGGACCACCGCTCCTCTAATCCTCTTCCCTTACTATGTCAATTTTATAACATGGTTTGGGAAATAGTCACTGAAACAATATTAGTGCATGTAAGTTTTTACATGTCGTTTTGTCTTTTCTTTGAACAAGTTAAGAACTGTCAATGCTTTTTCTTTTCGTTTTTAGTAGCTTACTAAGGCATGAGTACTATCTAGTAAAACATGAAAACCAATAATTTATTTCTTTTCATTTTCTTTTTAACTAACACTATAAAACTTACGTAACATATTCACTATATTATCTCAACTAGTTAGAAAAAAAATATTCGCTTATATTGCCGTGATTTTTTTATCGATTTCGCTTTTATGTAACAGCTTAATAACATATAACTTTATAATAAATAATTTACAAGGTAAAATGAATAATAAAACATTATAATTATAGCAAAATTTAGTCGATTCAAATTAGCACAAAAATGTTTCTATTATTTATAAGATCAATTAATAAAAGTTTGATATTTTACGTACGACAAAAATCAATATTCGTATCGTGCATCTTTATTAAACGTAAGTTGAATTATTATCTTTTAACATGTTTTTAGTAACTTCGTAAACGAGATGTGGTTTTCTAAAACTAGATATCAATCAACGGATGATAAATGATATATACACTTCTCTAACCAAGTTACCATCCTTATTTATTATCAATTGATCATCAGCCAATTTGAAAACAAGAACACAAAAGATAATGGCTTGGTTTTCGGTTTTAATCGTAACCCTTATGACTCTCTTTCTATCTGCTAACCCGACTTTCTCCCAAGTTCTTGATCCCAACTTTCCACATGAAGCCGATTAAGACTCCATTGAACTCAAACCACTCACTAACCCTTACAACTTTAGTTCTTCAACGGCGATAACCTCCTCGAGGTTCAACTTCACTATCGGAAATGGCATTGCGCTAGTATTCATTACCGCTGATTTTCCTTCTAAATTCGCTAGAAACATGTCGTTTGAGGCTTTGCAAGGTCATCAATTCCTTGGTATTAAGTTTCATGCCAATGTTTGTGAAATATCATCTTCTTCTGGTGTTACTGACGTTTCCATTAGTCATGTTTTGAAGGAAGGAGCGATATTATCATCTTGGATTGATTACAATCCAATTTCAAAGCGGCTAAAAGTTCGGTTAACCAAATTAGATGATCAGAAGCCAGTTGCACCACTGATTTCGGTTCCGGTGGATTTGGGTGAGATTATGAAAGGTGAAGAGGTTATTTTGGGTCTAGCATGTTCTAAGGAAAGACACAAGAAGAGTACATCATGGAGTTTAAGATTCTATGATTTTCGATCTTCGTTTGGTTATAATGGGAATTTGCAAAGCTATGAAGTTCCGGTTCCATTTCCGCCAGGACATTCAAGTGTGGAATGCTATAAGGAAAAACGTGGGTTTTTTTTCCTGGTTTAAGGTTGTTGTTGTTGTGTGTGAACTATGTTTCTTAGGGGCAGTTGTGTTTGCCATTGTTAGATTATGAAGTGAAGTGAAGATCAAGGATTCAGAAACAGATATGATGTTAAAAGTGTTAGTTATCATATATAACTAGTAGTTTACCCGTATGGTGGACAGAAATATCAAGACAGGAATGCGACTACATTAATTCAGTAACATATACGACGGTTTGGTTGCGCTCCAATATATTTTTGGAGGTCCGGTTTCACGGGATTAGCAAATAGAAGTGTATTATTCAAACAATCCCACACACAAGGATAATCTCAAAAGACATTTCACTTTCCTCACAAATAGTGGCAATGCAAAGGCAACTTTATTCAGTTACAACATTTAAAGTAGATAAATAAGTAATGCTTCAAGCGTCATTAAAAAACTCTAGTTTTCCTTTAACATCTCAATAGGGTTCCCCGGGTTGCTAAAATCAACACGCGGTATAAATCCAATAACGCCAATGCGTAATAAACAAAAATTGTCATCAGTTAATGGATGATGGATCATCAGCCTATCAATACACATCATCATGCATCGTCTTTACCTTCTAAAATACTCACTTTTTAACACATTAAAAAATATTTAAATGCAAAACATAGAAAAATCATAAATGTATGTAATTACCATACCATGTTATTGACGGTAGGCAAAAGTTAGAGGGACAACTGTAAAATAATCTAAGATGTTGGTTGACCTAAGATAATGCCTCAAAATGCCCAATATGCCCATCAATAGTAAAAATACCAGAAGTTATTTAAATATTAAACAAATTAAAGATTATACAATATTAATTGGGTACTTTTATCCACGGTTCTTTCGAAAACTATTACATGATTTTTTTTCTATTTATTAAATGCAAAACGTAGAAAAATCATAAATGTATATAATTAGTCTGCGATGTAGTCTTTAGTTAGTAAATTACTCACCCAAACATTAGTTTGAAATGTAGGCAAACATGTCCATGTCATCCTTTAGTGTTACAAAACCAATTATGTTACATACTTACAAGTTTCAAGTCTTTCTAAACATTCATAAACTTAAATCTTATATAATAGTTACCTGGACATTCAGATAATCATCGTTAACTAAGTAAAAACCGTCAGAAAAATCTGGAAGCCGTTTGAAATTTGCAGCGAATGCATATGATAAAAAAAATAAAATAAAAAATATACATAACTTTGTTTGAGTAATTTGAATCGAGTTGAGATATTTATTCAAATTTGATTCAGATTCGAATACAAAAATTTCAAATCAAATCAGGACTCAACTCAAAAAACTCATTTGAATTCGAATTTTGTATTTGAATCGGGTTCAAATTGTATTTCAGGTTTAACAGGCCGTCAGAAATTTAGGAAGTGATTATGCTTCTAAGTAAATAAAAACTAATATGAGTTGGAGCGCATTTTCCCATGAAGTACATGGAGGAGTTTTTCAGTTTGTTAGGCGCAATTGTGTTATGCAAACCCAGTTTCCTAGTTGCACTGATCATTGACTAGAATGGTACATGGAAAAGGAGAAGAAAACGTTACCGATCAACCTAAACCGACCCCCCCCCCCCCCCCTCTCTCTTAAAAAATGACATTCCCAACAAAGTCAAATTAGAGGTGGTAAACAGGTAGATTGTATGACACACTAAATATAACAGGTCGGGTCATGTTGACCCGAAACACTTTTTGCTACAAAGTTAACTTATTAACAATTAGTGTGTTGAACATTGTATAATTTTTCTTATTATTAAATCTAGGAGAATTTAAGTATTGAACGTACTTTGGGAGAATTTTGACTCATTTCCTATTTATCAACTTTATGTACCCTTAGATCTGGTAAAGATTAAATTATAATGTAAAAACATTAATAACTATAATGTAATACCTATTTGTAACAATATAAACATATTAAGTTTGTGATAACATAAACATATATTTTAATTGTGGGATGGGTAAAATTGATTCATTTTCTTCTACATTTTTTTAACCCAATCCGTGTTTACCCTGCTCATTTTGAACCAAAACAAATTAATGCATCTTTTAAACCGTCTCATTTTGCTTAGAAACACGTTTATACCCAAACTCACCTGACCTGCCAGTTTGCTCAAGCTGCCCAGTTAAACCACTCCCAAATTCATAATAACAAAACACTCTCAATGGTTTCAGGTGAGGTGATCGAGGCTTTGATGAACCAGGTGACAAACACATACGTAGTCATAACAGTTGAATTCCACTCCAATCTACCCAATATGATCTTCTCCATTACCAACACGTGTTTATGTTTACATACACAATCCAAAATCTAAACGAAGTCGTTGACTTCCGTGCCCATATCTCCTCATACTTTGAGGCAATAAGCATTGCACTCATCCCTGCACATTCTTCGGGCCACTGTTTCAGCAGCGATTAGTTGGTCAACAATGTGATTGTTAAGTATAGTGTTTCGTGAATGAGCTCAAATTTGTAGTGAGCATCGATCAGCCAGCCGATTAAAATTGCCTCATTTTGTTATTAATTATGGCTGTGAGTTCATGCAGTCATGGAGAATGTGATAAATGTAAGTTGCAGTAAAAATTAAGTTTTTACCATAATTCCCATATTTCAATAGTTCATACCAACTATTAATATGCAACCAAATTGCAAATATGTAGTATTTAGTTTTTCTTGTAATATGCACAAAATGCCCATTTTATCCAATTTGAGCCACATATTTTGTAGGCTCCAGTTAACCCAATTAACCATCAGTTCAAAAGGATTGGTGTACGGCTCATATTAGCCATTTTGACCATCAGTTACTGTTGGCCTATCTTACTATTAACCAACAAAAGAATACCAACAGTAATCTGTATTAGCCCCATTTTGACCATACTACGAATAAAGTCGTACTCTAAAAGTACCAATAATAACAGTAACGAACGAAAAAGAAATATAGCCCGCTGTTGTGACGACTACATTTAATTTATAATAAACTTTTTCCTTAATTCAGAGAATGATAGATTTTATTTTCTTGAATCCCCATGAATAGGAAAAAGGACACCAAAATGAACCGTCTTTTCTTTGTAAATCACAAAAAATCAAAATCGAGTTAGAAAGCTAGAACTTGGAACAAAACCGATATGTAGAATAATTAACAAAAAACATTTTTAAAACAAACCCATGATGACCAGAACCCATCCCTACCCAAACCGAAATAACCCTTTCTGAATCGATTCGTTTTGACCCAAACCTGTCCCTACCCAAACCAAAATAACCCTTCCTGAATAGACCCTTTTTGACCCAAACCCATCCCTACCCAAACCGAATAACCCTTTCTGAGTCAACCCGTTTTGACCCAAACCCGTCCCTACCCAAACCAAAATAACCCTTTTTGAATTGACCCATCTTGACCCGAAGTTCCGAACCTGGTTGACCTGACCCGTTTGTCAGGCCTATTAAAATAAACATACCTTCAACCCAACCAGGAGTATTTGCAATTACTTTTGATATTTGCTAATTTAATTATAACCATATAACAGAAAATACAATTTGTTTACATTTCTTGAACTTCCAAAATATTTTATGATTTATAAGTAATTAATTTAAATATAATTGTTTAATTTTATAAAATTAAACAATTTGCAAACATGTAATTTCGTGAGTGGAGCTGGATTGCAGGCCCACTGGCATTGGTTCAGTAGTTAACTCATGATTAAAATTAATTAAAAAATATATTGAAGCTTACATGTACTTGTGTCATTCTCTTTGTTTCAGTTCCTCAACTGATGGTCCAGTTCGGCTCTTAACATACCTGCAAAAACAATTACCGTTAAAACTTGTAATGTTTTCATTTCTAGTAAATGTGATAGAAACAACATGTTTTTAACTTACTGAAAGAGACTTCAAACCGTTGCTTTGTTTAATTTTGATAGAATAATTTGACTCCATAAGTCTTCCACAAAATCCTATAGAAAGTTCATCCTCAAGTGACCTGATTCTTAACGATGCATCAACACTAATATTATTTGTACTCGTGTCCGCATCCTACAACATGAAAAAGTTAGTTAAAAGTTAGTTTATAGTCAGTATATTTGCTTATTTTTAATTTACCATTAAAAGAGATTTTGGCAAGCTTCATGTGCACATGCAAACTGTTATTGCCTATGCAAGACCAGATCTTATTTAGCATTGCAGAATCTTTCAATGTATAATATTTCTTTTACATGATTAAACCCTATGTTAAGAAAATAATTGCATTTCATTTCACATCCAATATTATGAAAGCAAAGCTATATAACAGATGTTGCATTTAACAAAACTGAAGCACTAAAAAATTATGCATTAATGGTATAAGAATTCAATTTCACAAAACCATGCTTAAATGAAATTGAAAATATCAAAAAAGAAAACAATGTTCATGCTGGCAAGTGAAAATTAACGAAAACCTCAATAACTTATTCATCAAATCAACATGAAAAAGTGAATTAAATTTGAAAGGAATACCTAGCTAGCGTGAATGATGCGGACACTGGTTGTCCGTCATGCCGGGCTAAGACCAATTGTATCCAACAATACCACTCAACCACAAGCGTCCTGACAAATACAGATAAAAGGCTAATTAAATAGATCAGAATCATATGCGGCAGAAAAGCTTGTGCTTGATGGAATGGAAAGATTTCATAAAATAAAGGAGATTGGGAGTTAACAGGAGCGTATGGTAACCTATTAGTATAATTAATCTTGACTTATCATTAATTATTTATTATATCCTAAGTATTAATCAGTCACTCACTTAAAGTGAGGAAATTAGAAATCACTATGAACTAAGGAGTCTTAGTTTATAATCTTGACTTATTGTTGTTAGAATCATGCCTTGTATGGAACATGATCTTGTTAATGCTTGATTGATAAAATTATATTTTGTTTATAATGTAAAGAGTATCTTATAACTTTAACCCTTTCTTTTTAGCTTTTTATTCCTTTCTTTTTAGACTTCTCAAAATTTTGAGTCATTACATTTTACGTTTTCATGTAGATTCTATTTAAAATTGTTTCGTCGTGGACCATGGGTAATTATCCACTAGTTATAAATAAAAATTGGCATGGATTTTAGGATTTAGATTACTAGTAATCGATGTTGATGGTGCTTAATCAATATTTGAGCCTACTAACTTGTAATCGTATAAAACCAAACAAGATTAGATATTTGGGTATTGGTATGTTGAATTGGTTTTTGGTTCGATTTTCAACTAAACCGAATTGGTATTCAATTTATGATTTTAAGCAATTCAATTCAGACAAAATCATTGGAACCAAGTCGTATATATTGAGCTCTGGCTTTGTTTTTTTTCCTATTTGTACAACTCATTAAACATTTAGCTCCTTACGAGCTCTAAGAAACCGAATCAAGCAACCAAAAGTCAGAATCAAGAGTATTAATAAAAATCTGGTTTTTGTCTTGTCAAAAACGAAAAAGAGGAAAAATAATGCTTCGTCTACTTCACTTAAAAATGAATATTAGCAAAAGGAATGCCAATGCAGGTGAATCAGGATTGGTCTTAGGGGCCATGAGCCTTATCACTTTTTAAAAGATGTTCTATGGAGGAATTTGAAAATCTTTTTGTCAAGACTCGTGACCGTGAGTCATAAGCTTTTGGGGAGTTACTAGTTTGTACTTGGTAGAGACATCCTCCCAAATAAACCAAAACACATGTTTGCCCAATCCACATTAGAGTTAAAGCTAGAGGTGCACAGAAAACACGAACCAAGAAAAAAACCCTGGAACCGTGTTTTTATATACATGAACCCGTACCTGACCTAATCCGTAGGGTACGGATAGGGTATGCATTTCAGTATCAAAACTCGTATCCGAAACCGGACCCGATTGGTACCCGGTAATACCCGAAAACCGAAACCGGTTCCATACCCGGAACCGGGTTTTTCCAATACCTGAAACAAGATTTTTCAAATATCCAATTGACACCTGAAATTATGCAAAAATACTTGAAGATATTCTAAAAGTACCCCCAAAAAAGTGTAGCCCCCTAAAAATATCCAATCTATACCAGAACAATACCCGGAAAAATCCGAAAACAAGGTTTTTTCAATACCCAGTTTTAGAATACCCGACCCGAACCAGTGCACAGAGTATGGTCTTTAGAGACAAAACCTGGACCCGAACTCTAACCGGGTGGTTGGTTATAGCCAATACCCGATTTTTCAATACCCGAACCCGGTTCTATACCTGGGAATTAGAAAAACCCAGTTTGTACACCTCTAATTAAAACCATCATACCCTGTAAATAGAATGTTTCTCCTTAACAAAGAGCATGTTCTTCTTTCTCACTACTATTTTTGTAGACACACATAAATGGTGGAATCTAATACCGACTTGAGCGTTGGAGGGTAGTTCAGACACTCTGGGATTTCACTAGAAAATGTAACAATTAACCATTGAAATCCCGAAACTTTTGAACCACCCTTCGATTCTCAAGTTAGTATTGGATTCCACCATTGACATGAACGTACCAAAATGTTAGTGTGCAGAGAGAGTTTGGAAAAGAAGCACAACCCAATAATCTTTGTAAGTTAACTAGTCGTGAATCTATTTTAGGATTATGTTTATGTGGTTTCCGGTTTCGAAGGTTCATTTGCACACCCCCATAATGTTTAAAATGCATGATTAATTGAGAAAACTTACACCTTCAAGCAACAATGGCACCCTTTACACTCACATTATAGCCATTTGTTGGTATTGAACTAGTGGTGGATATATAAGAAATTAAGAACCATTTGTTTCACCTCTTTTTGCCTTTTCGGTGAGGAAATGCTACCACTACTATGACAATTGTCCTTTGGTGTTTCAGATTGCATTCAAATAACCTTGTATAAATGTTTTGTTACATTTTTGGTTAGATAATTAGTTAGTGTTTAATTAAAATTCCCCGGGTACATTATTGTTTAGAGTAAATGCATAAAAAAATTGCCTAAATCCTGATATGTAAATTGCATGCAAAAAACTAAGAATCAAATGAGATTTTCTTGCTTGGTAAAATGTTAATGCTTGTGATTTTCTTGGAATTAAGTTGTCATATCGATGTGGTAATGGAAAAGAACCATTTTGATATATATAAATGTAAACGACATGGTTGGGTGGACGGTTAAATGGTCATATCAAGAAGAAAAAAACAAACAACTTTAGGGCTCATGTGTTAAAATTTCATTGATAAACCACTTGGCCGAGCCGCTTTTGTTTATGTTGCCTAAACCTTGCCATTTTCACTTTCTAGTCAAAACCACACCATCTCAGTTTAGGGATGACGTGCTATCACCTGATCAGTTTAATGGCCGCACTATTTTTGATTTTTAACGTCAAAATCAGACAAATGTTGATTTTGTAATGCGAAAACCAAGCTATTTGCGTTATTTAAGTGCACATGAGGCGTGAGGTCTTTCGTATAACCGGTTGTTACAATTTTATATTTTCTAAATGTTGTGATGAAATGATTACTATTTATAAGAAGTTAGGTTAAAATGAACATTTTTAATTCATTGTTAATATAAAATTGTGAAATTTATGTAGGTTGTCATTTGTTTTTGAAAATTGTATTTTTACTATTTTTAAGATTATATTCATGCCAAGGAGATGAAGATATGTACCAATAGCTACCAAGAACAGATAACGTTTTATAGTAATTCATGCATTGAGTTTTAACGATTATGATTAAATCGGAATTAAACAAATATAATTAATTTGATAAAATTGGAAAATTAATTAGTAACAAAGAAAAGATCAGCTGCCACGATATTTCAGGCTCCAGTCTCGCTCTCACTTTGAAGTTTGTTATCTTCAAATATTATTTCGATCTCCATAACACACACGTATGCACGCAAACATTGAGTTAGATATCATATCAAGAATATTATGTGTTGATCCATATATAGAAATGAGTTACAAGAATTAGGTTTTTTTTTTGTTGGTAGTGTTGATGGACATCCAAAAAGATGACACTGATCCACGTAGTCCTTTGAAGATTTACAATGAGGAACAATTAGCCATTGAAATACCTGAAACAGCTCATAAGATCAGCAGTGGTACGTACTCTTCTATTTAAGTTTCGGGTTTTATTCATGTTATTCTAAGCATGAATAAAAGAGTTCAACGGGGTCGTGCTTAGTAACTTATCGACACCAAAGAACTATAATTTTGTTTTCAGTAGGATCAGGATCGGGTTTGCCATTCAAAAGGGGTTGGTGACGCAGCTTGTAATTAGATCGGGTTTACCCACCTCCATGGGCGAAGCTTCCTTAGGGCCCGGGTCCCCCCCCCCCCCTGTTTTTTTGCATAGTAGTGTAAATTGACCAGTTTTTCGCTCGAAAATTTGTATACGTGGTGTAAATTTACCCGTTTATTACCGGAAATTTGAGGCTGGACCCCTCGTTTATGATATTTTTAATACATTTTTAGTTCGACCCCCCCCCCCCCAAAAAAAACTCGTCCAAGCTTCGCCCCTGCTCACCTCTCTATTGTAATTAGATCATTTTGTTTAATATATCTGAAATCTCAACCGGAGACTTCAAAAAACATATAAGCATGCATGTGTTGGATTTTTAATGAGTTTAATGTTGATGATGTTAGTGTCATTACTATTGTTTTAGTATTGGTTTTGCTTTAGAGCAAATGAGGAATTGAAATAAACATTGACTAGAGTTAGAAGGTCATGTAGCGTGTACGTTCAATCGCATGTGTTATGATTTTGTGCATCGTGAAACCTCAAGGGTTCTATGAGGCCAAGTTATCCTTCACAGGGTTTGGGGCAATGCCCCTAATAGGGGTCATGGTGAAAACACTTCGGATTTGCATGAAAAAATGGTCTTTCGTGGCAACTTAGTTTAGTACTTTAGTTGTAGCAAGCAAGGTCAGTAGTAAGCCATTAGTCGTAAGACGACTAAGATTCATAAGTTTACTAATATTTATAACAAAATAAATGAATCTCAATACAAATAAAAGAAATACATTTTTAAATACTCAATAATTAAAAATTTTGCCAATCATTAATTAAAAAAGGAGTTAATGGCCATTTTCGTCCATATGGTTTACTACTTTCGCCACTTCAGTCCAAAATTTTTAATTTTGTCAATTTAGTCCTCATAGTTTTAAATATTAGCCAATTACGTCTCATCCGTCTAACGGCATCCAGCTATGCCGTTAGTTTAAGGGTATTTTTGTCTTTCTCCTTTTAATTTTGAGTTAATGGTCATTTTAGTCCCTGTGGTTTGATATCTTTGCCAATTCAGTCCAAAGTTTAAAGATTTGTCAATTTAATGTTCAGTTTAATTCAGTTTTTTTTATTTTTTATGTTTTTTGTTTATAACCCTGAAGAGCATAATTCAAGCCCAAAACCATCGAGCAACCTCAAATAATGGTATGCATTTACTCTGTTGACAACAGTAATCATACCCCCCCCCTTATATTTAGTTTCTAGACATTTCCTAAAATCTTCTCCATGGTGGAATTCAATGGTAAAGTGGTCAAGATAATTCCCTGAAACCGAATTATACAGAAAAAACTAAAAATTGTTTTGTTGATTAATGTATAATAGTTGATTACGACCCAAATTTTCGTTATGATATGTTAATCTCCAAACCCTAAATATTATGCATTCATCAAAGAAACGATTTTTAGTTTTTTCCGTACAATTCGGTTTCACAGAATTGCTTTGACTTTACCATTGAATTCCACCATGGGGGAGAGTTTAGGAACCGTCTAGAAACTAAATACGAGAGGAGGGGGTATGATTACTGTTGTCGACAGAGTAAATGCAGACTTGTTTTGGGCTTGGATAATGCTCTCTAGGGTTATAGAAAAAAAACTGACTTAAATTGACAAAATTTCAAACTTTGACTGAATTGGCAAAAGTATCAAACCACATGGACGAAAATGACCAATAACTCAAAATAAAAAGGAGAAAGACAAAAATACCCTTGAACTAACGGCATAGCTGGATGCCGTTAGACGGATAGGACGTAATTGGCTAATATTTAAAACTATGAGGACTAAATTGACAAAAATACAAATTTTGGACTGAAGTGGCGAAAGTAGCAAACCACAGGGACGAAAATGGCTATTAACTCTTAAAAAAGTGCTACTATTTTTTTAATATTATAGAAATATGAATTATGTTTTAATTTTTAAGTCAAAATTGGCCCAAGTTGACCGACTATATGTGATTTTGGCTAAAGTTGACCACCTTTGACCGATTGTTAGTAGCTAGGCGGAGTTAAAAGAAACTCCTCTCGGTGCCATATATACCTTGTATCGAGTACTCGGGGAGTACTCGGCCTTGTAGAGCTATTTTTACAGCATTGGACTTTAAAGTTTAAACTATAAATCAAGTTCATGGAAGTTTCTCTACTTTGGATTAATCCACTTATTTTGATAATGTAGATTCATGGTTTCAAGTGGGCTTTGTTCTTACAACGGGTATCAACAGTGCATACGTGTTGGGATACTCGGGTGCGGTTATGGTCCCGCTTGGTTGGGTAGGAGGAGTAGTGGGTTTAATTTTAGCCACATTTATATCACTATACGCAAACACCCTTATCACAAAGCTCCATGAATTCGGTGGTAAAAGGCATATCAGATATAGAGACCTTGCAGGCTTTGTGTATGGTAATCACCTAACAGCACACAACACATGTTTTACATTATACATTCTTCACAACAAGACTCATAGAACTGATACATTGCAGGCTCGAGCGCTTATTCTCTTACATGGGTGTTGCAATATGTTAATCTTTTCATGATTAACGTCGGTTATATCATTCTGTCTGGTCAGGCGCTAAAGGTACGAATGATTAATGATCCTATGATTAGTGATACTATCCATGAATGATTATGTTATGTATTTACTTGTTCTATATCGGCTAACTTTGTTATATGATCATGTAGGCGATATATAAAACTTTCACGGATGACAATGCGATGAAGCTACCGTACTTCATTGTAATTGCAGGGTTCACTTGTGGCCTTTTTGCAATTTGTATCCCTCATTTGTCGGCTTTAAGAATTTGGCTAGGCTTTTCAACATTCTTGAGCTTAGTATATATTGTTACAGCAGTTTCCCTGTCTCTACGCGATGGTAAAATTGTGTGTTCTCTGATCTTTGATGATTTTCTTTAGGGGTGCTAAACAGGTCTGTGTTTGCAGGTCCAACACGAGCCCGAATACAACATGAACCCAAAAATTGTGTTAGACATATGAATCCGAATACGACACAAATATTCATTGGGTGACATGAACACATTTTGTTTAACCCAAATTTTTATATTTTACAGATTTAACACTTTAAAGTTACAAGTTTACAACAATAAAATTATAAAAATGCAAATTTATATAAAATAGTTATGTTTTACTTATAATAATCATATCCATTTCTAACTTTTAAGTTATGGCATAACATACTCAAATCAGTAATTTTAAACACAAAACACATTTTTATAAGAAATAAATAATAAATCGGGTCAAATATGTCAACCCAATAACGTGTCAGGTTGACACAAACACGACCCATTTAGCTAGACGTGTTCACGGGTTTGACCTGAAACTAACTTGACCCATTTATATTAAATCCCAACCCGTGAAATTCGTGTCATGTCCACGTGTAGTGTCAGAAATTCACACCCCTAGTTTCCTTTGTTTAGAAAGGTATTCTATGAAATAATTACAGGAATTAGCGTGCCACCGAGGGACTATAGCATTTCAGGAACACACACAAGCAAGATCTTTACAACCATTGGTGCTTCTGCAAGTCTTGTGTTTGCATTTAACACAGGAATGTTACCAGAAATACAGGTATGATTCATAAACCAACCATAAATCTTTTATGCATCCGTTATAAAGATGAATGATGTTTTCAATGTTACAGGCAACAGTGAGACCACCAGTTGTTAGTAACATGATGAAGGCTCTCTATTTCCAGTTTTCACTCGGGGTTTTGCCACTATACGCGGTTGTCTTCATAGGCTACTGGGCTTACGGGAACAGCGCATCTTCGTATTTGCTCGACAGTGTTAATGGTCCGGTTTGGTTGAAAACGTCTGCCAACGTATCCGCCTTTTTACAGTCGGTTATAGCTCTACATGTAATATTCTCTGCATATTAATCTTAATTACAAGTTTCAACATATTATAAACACGGTTAATTATTATTATTATTATTATTATTATTATTATTATTATTTTGTGTAGATATTTGCAAGCCCGATGTACGAGTATTTGGACACCGCGTATGGAATAAAAGGAAGTGCAATAAAGTTTAGAAACTTGTCATTCAGAATCATGGTTAGAGGGGGATACATTGTGATCACTACTTTTGTATCAGCAGCGTTACCTTTTCTTGGAGACTTCATGAGTTTAACAGGGGCAATTAGTACATTTCCACTCACATTTATACTTGCAAATCATATGTACTTGGTGGCCAACAAACATAAGCTAAATTCCTTACATAAGTCATGGCATTGGCTCAATGTTTGTTTCTTTGGACTCATGGCGGTTGCAGCGACAGTTGCAGCCTTGAGGCTTATTGTTGTTCACTCCAAAACTTATCACATTTTTGCTGATATGTAACTTTTAATTTCTGTTTGTAAAAAAAATCATTTTATTATATAAACAGAAATGTTTTTTGGCGGATTGTGCTCTAGACTAGAATACAAAATTGTTTGATTTTTATACAAATCAAATTTAATACATGAGAATGTTAGATTGTTATCCACTACACTAAAATATTATACACATAGAGATACATATAGCAAATGCTTCAACATAAGAAAAGTAGACTCTAAAGTTAGAATATTCGTGGACGAAAACAAGAACTCACCTTGTTTAAAGAATTGCGAGATCAGAAGAGTTAAATCGAAGAGATGGCATGGATCAGTTGATGCGTCAAAGGAATGAATTGGGCGTACTTTTAGAGTTAATTGCGGTTTAGTTCACAAGTTTTGAAGTTTGAGTAATCTGCATAAACAAAATATTTCATGTGTTTTTGTATACTTTTTTCTTATATATTGTATAAAATTTCTCAACAGGCACATAGATATGCTCTCATACTTGTTCCACTAACATCATTTTCATCCAATTTTATTTTGTTAATATTAGTTTACATAAAATGATTAAATCTTATGGTATATGAGGTTTAGTCTTAAAAAACCAAAGAAATAGTTTGTACTTTGTAAATGTATTTTAACACATCACTAAATTTTCTTACTCATTACCTCGCGTATTCGTTTATTTTACAAGTAAGTACGTCCACTTTTATCAAGATATTTGATTTGAAACTAGATATTGTTTTTGCACGAACGTGCTAAACGCAGGCAAGGCTGTTGCTAATAGAGTTTTGTAGTAGTCGCGTGTAATAGAACTTCATTTTACACCAAAACTATAAAGCAATAAAAAACATGCTACAACTGAACCCAAAATGCTTGTATGTTATACTTTTAAGCTTCCATTCCATCTATTCTTCATTTTCCTTCTACACTTTGCAAGTGAGGCTTTCATGTTCTTTTTCTCATTACTTTTTGTCTGTTTCTACAATCTAACCTACCTATTCTCACATATGCAACCAGGGTATGGATTAGCATAAAAGTTCTCCTCGCGTTTCGGCTTAATCCCACCCAGTCTGCGCCTCGGTCGGCTTGTTCTATTTGTGTGCACTTTCTTGACCTGCAATGAGAACTCATCCCAACTCAAACGCCCTCCGTCTAGTTCATCAAGCATCTTCACAAACTTTCTTCTGCACCAAATAACAAGTACATTTCAAGAGTTGTTTTTGTTCCATTAGTAGTTGCTAACAAGAAAGACCGGATTAATGATTAATTGGGCAAACGGTTTATTGCATAAGAAGGTAACATACTTTATACTGGTTCTTTTTGAAAATCACAAAAATATCCATTTTGACGGAGAAAATTAACAAAATAGCCTTAAATTTTTCATTCATCATCATTTATCGTAGGCACTTTTATAGAATTTTTTTTTACATTGAAACAAAAGGCAAGCGGACAACAAGCTGTGCTGCTACCCCTTTTTAAAATAGCCTTGACTTTTTAAAATGTCAATCAACTAGAGCGTGACAAATGTCTTTTGGCACAATGGTTGGATCCATTGGCGGCATATTCAAAATGGCTCAACAGTTAAATTTGATCATTTCGGCGCAACAGATCCAGACATATCGCAACATATTAGATCTGTTGCGCCAAACCCCACATATTAAAAATGTTTTTTTCAAAGTTAAAATGCAACGCAAGAGATTTCACTCGAGCGCAATAGATATGATCAAGGATATAATATCTCAATGATTTTGGTGTCATGTGTGCTCCTATGCTTTGGAAGTTATTGGAAACTAAGATAAAAAAATGTGAATGGCGATGATTTTGTAATTTCTAAAGGTTAAGTTTATTTTGTTAATATCCTTACAAACTTACTTGTGAGGATAAATTGTTTTCTGGAACCCATTAAACATCCGGTGACCACGAATAGCCTTAGCCATGTTCCCATCATAAGTGTACACGAAAACATCACTCGCAAGTGCTAATGCATAATCTAGCGCAGCAAGTTGATTATGCAAGTTTTTAAAAGGCTTCAATTCATCTTCAGTTGCTAAAGTCGAATGCGTATACACATTCATATACTTTTCCTTAAATTCATCTAGCCCGTGTTGTCCATAGATATCACCCGCAACTATATAAATCTTTGTACTCAAAGGGAACCCCATAGCTTGGAGAAATATAGCAGATTCACGAGGGGTCATAGGGCAGTATCCTTGTTGTCTTTTTAGTGTGCTTTTGATCTTTTTAACCTTCCAATGCTTTACACTATATCTTAATGATGTAATCTCATCAGCCTCCTTTTGTGAGAGGCCATGTGTGCAGCCAGTAAAGGCTAGAATATCCTTTTCGAATCTACAATGTTTTTTATTTCAAATCTATGATGATGATGATGATGATGAATGTTTTTATTTCAACAAAACACATATGAAACTTATTAGATTTCTTAATTTTTATAGAAATGAGTATTTTTTTTAATTAATGTGATTTAATGGATATTATTTTTGAAATGTTTTCACAAATGGATTGACATTTTGACCCTTAGTTTTTACCTTAATTTAGTTTTTCACTTCTAATATGTATTACCTAATATATATTTTTTTTTGAAATGTAAACACACATTTTTGTTTGATTTTTTCTACGTTTCGATATAAATTGTTGTTGAAAACGAAATTCTATTCAGAATAACGTATTTTGGATATAATTTGGTCTTTAATAAATTTTATATCGGGACGTTGATAAAATAAAATAAATCTGTGTATTAGATTTTTCTTTTATTTAAATATTCTTAAGTTCTAGGCTAATTTAAAAGCTAAAAAAAAGGGGGGTGGGGGGGGGGGGGTAAAAGTTATGGAGACGTCACCCTTGTCAATGATCTTTAGTTCAATTGGTTAGAGTGAGTCACTCAAAGACTTTAATTTAAAATGGGAGGTCTTGTGTTTAAGTCCTACTTGAGACCAAAAAAATAAAAATAAAAATGGAGACGTCACCCACTCACCCTTGCCATGGGCGATTGGGCGACAACACTATTTGCAAAAAAAAAATTTAAAATAATACCCAATATAACCATGTTCTTTCAAAATTACTCATTTCTAAAAAACCATAAATTTCTAAAGATTACTTTGATGTAAGTTTAGATACCTCAAATGGAGAGCAAGATAATGGTCATTGTTTTGTTTCAGTCTACTGATTAGCTTTCTTGCAAGCTCATTGATCTTGTTTGTGCATTTTAGAGCCTCATACATTGTTCGACACCTAAGCTTTTGGATGGAATCCGGGATGCCATTGTTAGCGAGCCGTGAATCAGTGTGAAGAAAGTTCACCACTTTGTGTTGCTTAAGTAGTGAAAGAATCTCACCTTGGTAATAACTGGGCTGCATGAAAAGAATCGATTTGTTGAACATGAAAACTAACAATTGCTTGTTCTTAATTGTTTTTTTAGATTTGTTTGAATTTAGGAAGTACTTCTAGGCAAATTCTGAAATTGCTATTCTACAAATGGGCAATTCGCTACACCTACAAGCGAACTCAAGGGAAATATGATAATCTTTCCTTGAGTTTGCTGGTATGGCAAACGGCAAACAGACTTGAATAAGGACGAAAATGGAGTTTGCTCCTTTGACCAGCAAACACAAGCCAACAGCAACTCTCGTGACTCTACTTGGAGTCAGGATGGAGTTCCCTCGTTTAGCTAGAAAACTCAAGCCAAGTTTGCTTGTCACTTCATCGGACTCTTAATATATACCAGGGTTTGCATGAGTATGCTAACCATGGTACGTAGGAACCGCACATTTGTAAAACAAATTTCAGAAAATTCCTGGAAATACTACTTTTCACATCTTTAAACCATCTACAAATCCAAAACATTCGTTCTTAATCATGTATATATACGTGCCCTTGACCATGAAATCGGATTCTTTTGTTGGGCTTCTACTTGTGCAAGATGTGATGGAAGCGATTCGACTATATCAATGTCATCTTGGAGTATTGTCTTGAAGTGCTTGATGTCAAATATATCCTTAAAATCACTAGAAACAAATCAGTATCAGGAAAAAGAAAAAAAAAAGAAAAAAACAATGAAAGTGTTTGTGATGATGTATAGTGTATGTGATGAGTATCTTAATGGCACCTTGGATCGGTCCAAAATGATGTGTGATCTAAAGTTGGAAGAACCAATGTAGCATCCATGAGTTTAGCAATCGCCACCATGTCACTTATCTGTTATGATATGATCGTAATTAATAAGATTTTATATCATATATCGTAATAAAGTTTTTTAAAAAACCAGTGACTCATTCAAGTGTAGATAGCTCGAAACGAGCTGGTTTGTAAATGAGCCAAGTCAGAGCCAACGTAGCTACTTGTTTGCTTGTCTAAATTAAAGCATATGTTTTAATATATAATTATAAATTGCATTATTTGTACATTAAAAATATATTCTTTTGTGATATCACACACACACACATATATATATATATATATCAGTGTGTAAAAATAAAAAAAAGTTTAAATCTTTTAAAAGCTAACGAGTTGATCTTAGCATTTTACGAGCCAGGCTCTAGCTCAACATTTCAACTTGTTGATGTAAATAACTGGAGCCAAGATGGCTTGTTTAACTTCGAGTCCAACCCCAACCTAGCTTGTTCAGGGCCTTATATAGCAATATTATTTAATTTTTCAAGTTTTTCATATCATATATGTTAATTTGTAGCAATGCCTACCCCCATCTTCATTTGGTTCAAACCACCATTTGCTTGAACTAGGATATAACCGTTGGTTGGAACATTTCGATTTCCTGATGAGATAGAAAAACTTGCAAAATTGACAATGAGTGAATCGATTACAATCGTCTTATGAAAATGTATGTCATGAGTTTATTTGCATACTTGTTTCGCTTGTTAACCGATCAATGCAACCATGGTGTTTATCACTTATGGGATTTCTCCATATGTCATACTCCTGTCAAGATATTAAAATAACTTCAATATCCCATAAACCGATATGAATAAAAAAAAAGTCTTGATCGTAAACCTGTCCATATTCGGGGTTCGTTTCTGAAAGAATTTGACGTCTGATAACGATATGGTCTTCGTCCATGGACATTTCATTATTCAACCTAATCATTTGTAGATACTTCATGAACAAAACAATAACCATCATTAACATGAGCACGGTGATAATGCAATTGATCCTATTCTTTCGTGGCTTTATGTATATCAATAATGAAATCGTTCTTCTATATATCACATAACAACTGTCTATAGGCACCTGCCATCGGTGTTGAAGGCGATAATATTTGTTAAAAGAACCACCACCTATTTCTTGCAAAGATCCTGTTGAATGCGCGATACTTTTTTTTCTTGATGATATGGGCAAGGTGTTGTTATCCCTCTTGCCTATGTTTACCCTAGATGATGGCATTATATTGGGACCAATTTTGAAGGGAAATTTGATGATTATTTTGCATGTATGCATGGGTTTTCGGATTTTCAAAGTTTGATTTCATGAGGAAGAAGATGTGAATGAAATAGATAACTACTTTTATTCTATTTCTAAAGATGGCCTATCTCAGTTTTCCTTGAATTTCTGTTACACTAGAAAGTTATATAAACATAATGTCACGATTTCTACTTTACTCATATTATATATTTTTAACAAATTTCTCTATACTTCCAAAAATTAGACTCTAGGAGTCATCAACTATTTTCAAAACAAGTTACCTTTTAGTATGATTCGTTAAAGAGTTTATCGATGAATGAATGTTACATTGATCGTCGTACAATATAATGGGTTCCTCATCTGTTGTCATAACGAACAACCTTGAATGCCACGCCATTTTCTTCCCATCATAAGACCATGTACTTATGTGATTATGTTATGGTTATATATAGATATTCGTATTTTGTTAAATTAAGAATGCTTGCACGGTAACTTCTAACTAATGAAGACATAATGCAGCCTTGGACCTTGGTATTGCAATAGACCCTTATGTTTACCCTAAATATAAAGATTTTGGTGGAAAAGATTCAAACCAAACAATTTTTAGGTGTTTATACTCTCAATATTATCAAAGTATCAATCTCTAGTAAAGTGATTATTATTATTTTTTCTCTTTTCCATCAAGTTATACCTGACTTAGAAATATGTAGTACAACTATGTAATATAGGTTGCCAATGTTGCATATATTCGTTAACATCCACCTACAATATATTCAAACGTAATGTTGACAATGTACTAACCATTTGAAAATACCTTTTTTAATTCTTGAACTACGTTCATGTATACACTGAAGTACTGAACTATAGTTAGCTAGGTTAGCTAGCTATGACTACAAAATGGGTGTTTAATGGTGTTACACACATGTAAAGTTGATACACAATATAATGCCTCGTAATCAATATTTATGAAAACTAAATAAAAATAGATGCATGATAAGTCGAGCATCAAAAAGCCTCTTTAACAATAATAATAAATAAATATAACCTAATGTATAGGTTCACAGAATACCCGGTTATGGACCTGACATGGATTTTAGGTTTCTCCCAGGTTGCGTACCTGACCCGGACCCGTCGAAACCGGTTCCACCTCTACCCCGGTCAAAAACCCGGACACGATCCTTCCCGAAACCCAAACAAACCTGAAAAACCTATTCAAATACACGACTATACTCAGAACCAATTCCTACCCGATCCGGTTTTGACTTTTGTTGACCATACTCGGAATCAGTTCCTACCCACTATAATGTCTCATAATCAATATTTATGTAAAGTCTCCTAGGACGTGTATCCGACCTGGAACCGGTTCCACCTCTACCCAGTCAAAATATGGATCCAACCCTACCTGAAACCTAAAAAACCCGATCACATACCCGACTATACCTAAAACCAGTTTCTATCCGACCCGGTTTTGACTTTTATTGACCACACTTGGAAGTCGGAACCGATTCCTACCCACTATAATGCATCATAATCAATATTTATACCTTGTAATCAATATTTATGTAAAGTCTCCTTTGAAGCGTACCTGACCTAGAACCAGATTCACCTCTTCTTAGTCAAAACTCGGTCCCGAACCTACCCGAAACCCGTAAAACCTTGAAAAACCTGATCATATATTCGACTATACCCGGAACCAATTCCCACCGGTTTTGACTTTTGTTAACCTTGGAAGTTGGAACCGGTTTCTCATATTCCAAAACATTAATTTGGGCAAATAAGACCAAAAAAGTGAAAAACCAACAACCTTCAAGCCCATATTATCATATCCGAGGCCCAAATAATTAACCCAAATTAACTCACACCTATAAATACTCATTAGTCTCATCTTGTAGCCGATCTAGGGTTTATTGCTTCACCTTCATCAGCTCACAGGCCGTCTGTAAGCATCTGCTGAATCAAAATGGTGAAAGGCCGCCAAGGAGAACGTGTCAGGTATAATAAATAAACCCCAAAATCCCAAATTGAATTCACATTCAAAATCTATAAAAAAAACTCATTTTTTCAACATTTTATTTCACAATTTCAGACTCTACACCAGAGGAACCATTCTCGGATACAAGAGGTACGTACAATAATAATAAAGCTTATAGAATTAGATTTTATGAATTTATTTTATTTATTTACTTGTATATGGTGTTCTAGGACTCTATAGGTTCAAAGTTTATATAGAATAGTTCAAACTAGAGGTGCTCAAACCGGTTTAAAACTCAAAACCGGTTTGGACTGAAACCGGTTCGGTTTGGTCAACAAAAGTCATAACCAGTTTATGATTGGTTTTGGTTCAGGTTGAAACCGGTTTCTTACTATGTTACGATCAATTTTGGTTCGGGTTTTGATCGGTTTCGGTTCGGGTTTTGGCCGGTGTCGGTTCGGTTAACCGGTTTGAAACCGGTATTGGTGGAGAAAATTGCAAACCGGTTTCTACATAATCGGTTTCAAACCGGTTCGGTTTCTGTTTGATTTTCGGGTCGGTTCTATTAATCAGTTTAGTTGCCTGCCTCTAGTTCAAACTATGACTGTCAAACGGGTCAAGTCGGGTCGGTTTGGTTTATGGGTTAAACCATGGTTTATGGGTCAGGGTTTAACGGGTTGATTTGGAAAAGGGTTAATTTGATTTGGGTTGGGACCGGTTTGGATTGAACCAGGTCGATTTGGAACGCGTTTTGGTTGAAAAGGTTTCGGGTCAAAATGGGTCGTTAAAAATGGGATTTTTTATTTTATTATACATTTCAGCTTTGCTTCGGGTTTTTGGCATGGTTATGTGCAGTGTAGGATTAGTCTGTTTAAATGTCGGCTACTTATGCCGGTTACTAACGCACTTAACACAGAGCTCTGCACAACTAACCAATGTTACTTACATGCGCGGTGTTGTTTACATGTTTTGAATGTTTTACGCGCATTATGATTTAAAACTTATAATTGATGTTAATGTGTTAAAAACAAGTCCGATAGCCTTCATTTAAAAAAAATTGTGTAGATTTTGATTTGTGTCAATTTGGGTTCATTTGGTTAAAATTAATCCGTAACCACCAATCGCTTATTAATCTTGATGCTTACAACACTACTAGTTACGCACGTGGCGTCGGTTGTGTGTTTAAATGTTGGAGACGTGCATTATGATGAAAACTTATAATTGAGGTTAACGTGTTAAAAACAAGTCTGATAGCCTTCATTTAAAAAAAATGTGTCGATTTTGATTTTTGTCAAATCGGGTTGATTTGGTTAAAATTAATCCGTAACCATCGCTCGCTATCAGTTTACAATACTGCTTGTTTACCAGTTATCATTATTGAAACTGGAAATTTGTTTGTTTTTCTACTGATTTTGTTTAGGTCGAAGTCAAACCAGTATCCGAATACCTCTTTGATTCAAATCGAAGGAGTGAACACGAAGGAGGAAGTAAGTTGGTACCAAGGGAAACGTATGGCGTACGTTTACAAAGCTAAGGTGAAGAAGAATGGATCACATTATCGATGCATTTGGGGAAAGGTTACCAGGCCTCACGGTAACACCGGTATCGTTCGTGCTAAGTTCAAGTCGAATCTTCCTCCTAAATCTATGGTAATATAAATTTAGAAATTTAAATCTTTAGTTGTTATTTGTATAATTGTATGTTTTCTATTGAGTGAATGTTGAATATTGTTGTTAACTTGTGCAGGGATCTAGGGTTAGAGTGTTCATGTACCCAAGCAATATTTAAGGTATTGTTTGTATCTTTCTGTTATTGTAATATTAATAAGAGTTTTACTAGTGTTTTGATGAGCTATAAATACTACTAGTTTATCTAGTGTTGTTTTAACTTTTATGTTACTATATGTTTTTTGTAAGTGGACACCGAATGGTCATCTTAAGTTATTAACAACGAAACTGGTAACAGTTTCTGACCCGTGACCTGAACCTGCCTGATCCGAATAATGCCTTTTAAGTCATAACATGGTAGGCAGTTTTATCTGTTAAGTGAACAACAGTTGAAAATAGTTTGATTTTGATCATTTTCATTGTTCAGCATATGATAATTTTAAACATTCTAGTATGTTATATTGACATACGCCGCCAAAAAATTTCATCTTTTCTTTATTTATTTATTTTTAAGTTTGTTGCAGTCATGTAAACTCAAGTAGGCTCTGAGGTGGTTTTATCACCTTATGGAATTAGTAGATGATTGCTATTGATAATTTATTTAAAAAGTTGTGATTTTTGTGCGTCATCTCGAGTCTCAACATTATCTGACAGACATTTGACATGATCTTGTAGATGCTTTTTTTTTTAATTTCTTGCTGACTGTCCATGTAACCTTTGTATGTGCAGTTGCGGTGAAGAGAAACATTGTGATCATTGCTGCTGGTACTTTAATTGTTCTTGTATTAGCTTTTTTGAACGTTTGCTATGGAAGATTTTTATTTCATTTCTTACATGGGACATTACTACATCTTTAGAGTATCTTGTACTTTTTCTGAAAGAGCTTAAGGTCACCTTTTCTTTTGAGCATGTTTCTATACCTAGACCAGTCGCCTTATGGTTCATTGATTAGACCGGTTTTAAAAACCAAATGAGGTCATTGTTGAGAACTCTGAGCTAGTTGGCTGTTCTTGCCATTTTGTGTAGTTTCTTACATAATGATAATCATTATCCACATTCATGGGAATATTATTGCATGTTCACATGTCTTTTGATTATCAAGTATGGTGTTTGAGGCTTGAACTGTGGCTTTTGATTGTGCTGATGCTTTGGTCATTTTTCAGCCATCCTTGCTTGTCGGTTAATCGTATACGCACCATCTATTTTCTTAAGCAGAATGGCTGAAAATAGACAGCGGTATATAAGTAGCCGGCAAGATGGGTTGGTTGGAAAATGGTTCTAATGCTAGCCCAATCAAAGTACCACAGATCGGTTTGTGATACCACATTTGATAAACAAAAGAGGTGTAAATATGCTGTATAATTTAATGAATGCGAATAATGATTTTTTGATATAGATGGATGAACGGGATCTATACAAAATATGACACAAACCTTATACAAAATGGCAATAGTTCTCCTAGACATCCAATTGTCTAGTACTCCCACTCGGTTGGAAAAAAACACTACACAACTGGACGGTTTTTGTACGTTTTTATGATGTGAACATTGTGTTTTTCTTTTAATTCCCCAATACAACCGCCTAGTACTTCGACCTAGATGAAAAAAATGCACTATTTAACATGACATGTTTTGCAAGTATTGTGAACAGTGATTTTTTTCTTTTTATAGTGTTCTAATCAATTACAAAAACTGTCTGGTTATTTAACCGGACAGTTTTTGTAATTGATTAGAACATTGATTTTTATTTTTAGTTGGGCGTATCATAGAAGTTTGATGAGATTGCATAACTGGACAGTTTTTGTAATTGATTAGAACATTGATTTTTATTTTTAGTTGGGCGTATCATAGAAGTTTGATGAGATTGCGCTCTATTGCTTAGAACGTTCAAATGCATATATGAATGGCTGATCAAACTTCTAGGTTTATTGTATCGATATGTGAATCATGTTTCTGTCATATATGAATCGAATAGTTCTCCTAAAGTGTGTTTTCTACATGGTTCACATAGTTAAATTACTAAGTTTAGAATGTTTATGAAGTTTTATCACCTTTAAATAGTAGAAAACAAGTAATATGTGGGTTCATGTTAGGGCTGTCACTTTTACCTGAAACCCGACCCGAGAAAACCTGTACCTGAACCCGAACTAACCCGACCCGAAAAACTCGAACCCAAGAAAAGACCAACCCGAACCCAAACCAAAGTAATTCGGGTTGGGTTTCGGGTTTGATTTATAAGTTTCAGGTCAACCCAAATAAACTTTTAGTTTTGAAATTAAATATATTTTTTGTTATAATATGCTAAATTCTAACCACTAAAGTTATCAGAAACTGGACCTAATAGAATGTAGTCATTCCAACTCTTATGGATCGATTGTTTATTGTAAATTAGGTTTTCCGTTTACTACTAATAGCAACCATAATCGAACAACCAAATCACGCTCTACTTAAGACGATTATGGTTCTATTTAGTTTTACTCTTCTTTTGAAGTGTTTTATTAAGTTATTTGGTTTCTTATTTGATTATTTGCGTTACGAGCAAAGAAGAATATGTTTTATATTTAGCAATGTAGTTTTTAAAATTTTTTTGTTTTCTTTTCTAGAATACTCGAAACCCGATTAATCCAACCCGAAAAAACTCGAACCCGAATTACCCAAACCCAAAAAACCCATGAGAGATTTGGGTTGGGTTTCGGGTCAATATTTGAAAATTTGAAACCCGAAGAACCCGACCCAAAAACCCGATACCCGAAGAACAAAGTTTGGACCGGATATTGGTCATGTCACAAATGGTACTCCGCGTACTACATGATTTTACACATAACAATGTCTCATGCGAAGCAGCTAGTGCGAAAAAATATCGGATATTGGTCAAAAACCAATATCTGAAATATCAGCTATCGCGGTGAGATATCAATGGGATATCGGTAATTTTAATATCATGTAAACGGCTACATTACTTTTCTAAAACTTGCAACTTTAGTACTTTTTTAACATCGTCTATTTTGTCCGTTAAGTCAGAGGTAAATTGGTAATTTCGTTTATTTTATTTATTTTCTCTTTTGAGCTAAGTGTCATTTTCATACATGTGGTTTGTTTAATTACGCAACTTTAGTACATTTTTTGAATTTATTGCAACTGAATACTTGGATTTGTTTTGGATACATAGGCAAACCAAGAGAGACATTACATATTTACAATTAAATGATAATCTCTAACCCTAAATGAACATATCACCCCCATTCTTCCGGCGCACGCGCGCTCATCAATCCTTCTAACCCTAACTATTCTTCATTTTTCAAGTTAAATGAATTACGATATGGTATTTTGCCCATGTGGTTCGTGTGACATTCGTCAATTTCGGGTCTTGTTTGTATTCGTTTTTGTATTTGTTTATTATGTAAACCGACCCGATTTGTAAACCGAAGTTTATGTTATAATCAAAATGATGGATTTATGTTACAATATTGTTTCACACTTGTTGGGTCTTGAAAACATCCTATTTTTATTTTTATTTATTTATTTATTTTTTTGTTGTTTTGTGTTTTTGTCTTGATCCATTTTGCATGAAAACTCTTGTGTCTCACACCCATATTTGACCACCAACATTACCCTATATATACATCACCTTTCCTCTTCATTTTCCCTTGCTACAACTCCAAAAAAAAAAAAAAACTCTCTCAAACATCAAAGATTCAAGGTTATCTTCTTAAGTGTTCTTGAAGGATTTTAGTCTTTCATCTTAATTAGTTTATGTAGCCTTATTAATACTTGTTTATGGTTGTGCAACATATATATAATATACATCCCTTGTTTACCTTTGGTAGTTACTTCTCCGATTCCGGGTGAGGTTTCGGACCCCATAAGGCAAGGCTTCATGGAGGACTTCGTGTCCTTGATATATATACATCTATATAACTTGTTCATACATATTAATCTTGCTTATTTTAGTTTGTTGGTCATCTTTACAAGTTCCATGGTTATGGGTTTTTAAAAGTCTATGCTTCGGTTTAACCGTAAATAGCTCTAAACCGTAAACCGAACTTTGTTACTAGTTTTGTTTGTTTAAACATACTTAGTGTTAGATCTAAGTTTCTAAAATCATTTTTACAAATTCTATGGTTATGGGTTTGTAGAATCTTACCTCGGTCTTAACCCGAAACACGATCCGAACAGAAAACCGAACTTTTGTTTAAAGACTTTATTGTTAATTTTTGGTATTTTTTTATTTGTACATTATTATACAAGTTCTTTAGTGTTTGGACATGTGGAAACTATCTATGAACTTGTTGTGAGATGGAAACCGAACCAAACCGATTCTTGCTCGCTTAAGACACACAAGTGTGTTTTTTTTTAGCCATCAAGACTTGTATATTTCTTTAAAAATAGTTACAAATTGATTTTTAAATATTTTCTTAAGTACTTGGAAATGTTGGATCCAACTTGATCTCATAACAAAGTTTGGACCGACAAAACCGAACACTCGCTTAACGTGCGTTGTTAGTTCTAAAACAATGGAACTACATACTTGGTTAAGCCTTATTAAATTTTATTGAGTTATCTCATAACATTCAATATTTTGGAAAGTTGACTTTGGGTTTGACCAATTATCAAGACCCGAACCGACAACCCGAACACTCGATAAAAAAAACCCGTTTTAGTATCTTTATTCCAAAGGAATTTGCATTCTTGCATTTTACCCACCTTATTACTTAACATAGGTTGAGTAAATATTAAGGTTAGATACTTTAACCCGGTTTCGAGCAAACTTACATTTTTAAAGGGTTATTATTATAAATTCTTAAATAGTCACATTTTAAACCTTGAACTTTAATTATTTACATTTCTCAACATTTATTTTGTTTAAAGACCTTCAAGACAACCTTTCTAAATTCAAGACTTCTTTTCTTTTTAGGCATTGTGCGTTAAACTCGTCGTTCCGACAAATCTCCAAATTATCATCTTTCAAGTTTACCACTTGAAGGTGAGTACTTCATACCCCATTTTCCATCTTTTATTTTGGAGGTGACATTTCATACTTATTCAACAAAATGCTTTATATTTGAATCTTAAACCACAAACGTAGTTGTATACTTTACCTAAATAATTGCTCGATTTGGTGTTCTATGCTTATATGCCTATGTGTTTATCGCTTTTGGTTGGTGGAACTATAAAATCCTAGACTATTTGGCATCCCCTTATAGCAAGGTGTCGTTAACGTAATGCAATTAACGATAACTATAAAATCCTAGACTATTTGGCATCCCCTTATAGTTAGGTGTCGCTAATGTGTTTAGCGATATCTATTTATCCAAATTACCACTTTTATTTATCGTTTCATATGCAAGTTTTGTGGCTATCTTTATTATATACTAATATGATTAAACCTATGAATTGCTCACCGACCTTTGTGTTGACAGACTTTATTTTATGAAATGTTGCAGGTTTGCATCTTGGTTGATTTATGCTTGTGAAGAAAACAACATCAAAGACCTTAGGATATTAGTAAAAATGAACAATATTAATTTGCCATATTTTGTGATATCTTGTTATGGTTATTTTATGGATAATGTTATGTGACATTTTCGATGTTGTGAAATGAAATGAGTTTATTAAATACTGTCACTTTAATTAGTGTCATGTGCTTATGGACAATCGTTACACCTCGGCATGTTCCGCCGCCTTTGGTCGGGGTGTGACAGTTCGTCAATCGTTGTTCATCTACATGTTCAATTGATGTTATACTAAAAGGTGCGAAGCTACGGGATTGTGAGTTGCCTTGATCCTCCGATGTGTCAAAGAGCTACTGTTATCATATCCGAACTTTTGAAAAAAAAATCAACGCACATGAAGAAAATACAAGAAAAATGGCCAAGATGAACTCATATCTTGAGTTATTGGAAGTAAATTGACAATGAAAAACAAAAGGCTAAAAAATATGCTATACATTAAATAGTTGTTTTTCATCCTCTATCATGTATTTTAGTTACCTTTTAATTGTAATATTTAATTTGTAATGGGTTGAATCCTTATTCTTATTCGTTTTTCTTTTTTTCTCTCTTTTTTTTAGGTTTAAGTCTGACGAGAATAATATTTTACAACTACCAATTCATTTATTTTCAAACCGACCCATATATTATCTATTATTTAATTGACTAATCCTTTATATTGGAATGATTGAAGAGTCAAATGGTTTGGCGAAGCTACGGGATTGTGAGTTGCCTTGATCCTCCGATGTGTTAAAAGAGCTACTGTTGTCATGTCAGAACTTTTGAAAAAAAATTAATGCATATGAAGAAAATGCAAGAAAAATGGCCAAGATGAACTCAGATCTTGAGTTACTGGAAGTAAATTGACAATGAAAAACAAAAAGCTAAAAAATATGTTATACCTTTCATAGTTGTTTTTCATCTTTTATCATGTATTTTAATTACCTTTTAATTGTAATATTTAATATGTAATGTCTCTTTTGATTTACTTACGTATCAAAAAAGTAATCAAAGTATCCAGTTGTAATAATTTCAAAAAAGGTACTAAATTTGCGTAATTAACAAACCACATGTATGAAAATGGCACTTAACTCAAAAGAGAAAATAAATACAATAAATGAAATTACTAATTTACCCCTAACTTAACGGAAAAAATAGACGGGGTTAGAAAAAGTACTAAAATGACAAGTTTTAGAAAAGTGAGGTGACCATTTGAAATGAATTCAAAAATGGTACTAAAGTTACGTAATTAAACAAAACACAAGTATTAAAAGGGCACTTAACTCTTAAGTATATAATTTATTTTTAAACAAAGCATATTCTTAAATATAAAAGTTAAAACTTGTCTGTTTTAAACTTATTAGGTTATCCTATTTAGTTTATATATATATATATATATATATATATATATATATATATATATATATATATATATATATATATATATATATATATATATGAACAGGTTATTCTATATAAGGAGACAAAAATAAGAATGATGAGTAAGATTTATAGCAAAAAAAAAACCCCTCAAAATAATACTGTATCTTTTTTCCTTAACATTGTATTTTTTTTCTTAATATTGTGTTATATTATTCAGTATTGTGTTATATTTTGTTCGACATTGTGTTATATTTTGCGATATATCGCGTCTTTTTTAGTTATCATTGTGTTTTTTGTTTGTTTTCATCAATGCGTGTTTTTTCTCGGCATTGTGTCTTTTCGTTTTCTTATGGAACGGGAATGGCGGTGGAAACATTTTAGTTTTTAGATTTTTTTCGTTTTTTAATTATATTTTGAGCTATGATTTTCTTTTTTAATTTTTTGAGGGTATTTTTTTGCCACATTTTTTTTTCACATTTTTTTTTGTCTCCCTTTGCATTTTTAACTTTTCCCTTATCATTTAACCCAACTAAACCCAATAATGTCTTAAAATTTAAACAAAGGAAAACACAATATAATCCTATATATATATATATAAAAGGTTTGGATCACATACAAATTAAATTAACATGATAAATGTGAGACTCAAATAGAGTAATTACATATCAAGTAGAGTAATTATGTAATTAAATCGTAGAGTAATTAGATGCTAACCAAATGTTTTAGATATCAAATCAACTCAATTGCATGAAACGTCTGGAATTCACCGACCACTCTGCATTCTCACTATGTAGAGTCTCAAAATTAAGCAAAGTTGTGCAATGGAAGCGCATGCACTTACTGGTAGCATTGATCGAGAGTTCCCACGGCTAGGACGACCCCATAACATTATTGATATTTCTAAAATTCCTTACATCAAAGCTAGATTAGGTAATATAATTAACCCTAAGCATGCACATTGATATCACTTAGAAGTGAGTTAATTAAATAAAAAGAAACTAGAATCCAGCCAAATGTTTTAAATATCGAATCAACTCAATTATGTCGAAACAATTAGAAATCTTCAACTACTCCTTCAATCTCATCGGGGAGACGTCACAACAATTAAGCAAAGTGATGTAACATATGTGCATACGTTTCTCGCGTACCACCTATTAGGAGTTGCGCCCTCTAAGGCGACCCCATGACATCGCATTTGCTTTTTCTAAATATAAATTATTTTTCCTAAATAATAGCAGCAAATGAAATAAAAAAGAAAGCAAGAAAAGAAAAAAAATTTTCTATTCTAGGTATTTCAAAAACCCTCATTTGATAATATAAAATGGGGAAATGTTAAAATACAAAGGAAGACATTAATAAGAAGTGTAAAAAGGATTTGTGACCATACAAAAAACCCATCAACAAAAAATTCAAAAAAAAAAAACAATAGAAAAATCATAACTTAAAATATAAATAAGAAACGAAAAAAATTTTAAAAAATCAAATGTTTCCTCCGTCATTCTCGTTCCAAAAAAAAACCTACGAAAAGACACAATGCCGAGATCAAAGATCCAGTGACGAAAATGAACAAAAGATATACTTATAATTAAAAAAAAACACAATAAATCGCAAAATACAACACAATGACGAACAAAATATAACACAATATCAAAAAAAAAAAAAATAAACACAAAACACAATGATAAACAAAAAGGCACAATGATCTTTTTTTCTTAACATTTTTTAACGAGGAAGATGGTGTAAACATTTTTGTGTTTTAACATTTTTTGTTTTTTTATTATAATTTGAGTTATAATTTTTTTATTTTGTTTGAAGGGTTTTTTCTTTCATATTAATCTTTCTCATCCTTCTTATTTTTTTTTCACCGGAATAACTTAAACCTTTATATAATAATATTACTTATGTGTTGAGTCCCGGTTCTTGAGTGGAAGAAGATATTATAAAAATAAAAATAACATAAATATAAATATATAAACTCACTTACTACATCCCCACCGCTACCGCTGCAGCTATAGTAATCATTTCAACAAGAGCTACGATGAATTAACGACCAAAACCCTAGCTACTCCGATCATCGTCACCGATGGAACCAAGCCACCTACAGGTTGTTTATCGCCACTTTTTTGTCTGATTGTCTCTATTTCCTGATCAATCTGGAAATTTGTATATGTACTACCAATTCATTGGTTCTTTTTTTCTTTTTTAATCTTAAGAACCCTTGATGTCTTATTTGTTAACGAATGTGGTTTCATCGGATCCAAATTTAGGGTCTTTAAGTTTCGTAAACACAATCCACCGATCGCTGGATGTACATTGCAGATTAAGTGATTGCGTGGCGTGCATGAATCGTTTGTAGCGATCTATCTAGCTATTTCAAACAAAGATATATATCTCCTTTCGTTTAGATCCATTGATTACACATGTGTTACAGATTTATCAATGCTAACTTTAGTTTACTCAGCAAGCATCGGAAAGATGTTTCGAACTCAAATTCATTTAGATCTGCTTAATATTTTGTATCGTTGATTATCTGTATATCCTCTAGATACCTTCTTGTTAATTGATTTTAATGCAACTGAGTGGTGTTAAAAGAAATGAGGCTATATATTGCGGCGAAGCGTTGCAGTTTACCTGACGTTTCATTGTAAATCGTTTGGATTTTTTTTTATATAAAAAAATAATTAAAAATTTAGGCCTGGAAATTTTTTTGAAAGGAGAATTTTGACAATTTATGATAGTTTGTGGGTAAGAGGTGGGATTTTTTGGTTTTTGGGTGTTTCATAAATCCCATTCAAGGATCGTGATGCCATTTGTGGAACTTCCTTCTCCGTCAAAGATTACTAACACCGGCTAGAAAGCACTAGAATGAATCATTTTAACTGGTGTTAGCGATCTTTAATAGAGAAAGAAGTTCTGCAAATGACGTAAATGGGATTTATGGAACACCCAAAAACAAAAAGAAAATCTCATTCTCCATTCTAAAAAATATATCTATGATTTTTCTCATTATGGTATTATTAGGAAATATACTCCTGTTAGTATTAAAGCCCAATTTAGTCATATAACTTATCAGTTCATAGGAATATCAGTATCCTTGGAACAAAGTTGCAGTTCAATTGTATTTTCCACATTCAAACCAATTTGCTTATCCGTATTCTTTATATTTTACATGATTTGTGAACTGTGTTCCATACCATTTATGTATGGAATGGAGTCAAGAAGTGTACTTGATTAGGACCAAGTATTAGCTTCATAGATTTACTTAAGTAATTTCACCATTAAATTCCTTTGATGTCTTGTATGTGATTGTAACTTTCCATCCGGGGGTTGATTCTATTCTATAGTCCATATGTTAACCAAACAACAAATTATACTGTCAAGCACTCCACAATGACTTAATTATGACTATACTCAAATGTTACTAATGACAGTTTCAGTTTGATCTTTAAGTAATCTTATGTTGATACTGTCAAGAATATTTAGTAGCATTTTATCAAATGTTTTAGCACTTTGAAATATCACAATCCTGCTTGCTTGCATAAATAAACAACATGTTATAAACACTAGTCTGTCAAACAAAACTTAAGCACAAGTTTGTATGCATTATTCCATATATGTTATTGATTATTCATTGGCATCCAGTTTATAGAACTAGACACAAAAACCCTTGCATGTTTCCTTCCGTATAACAACAAAGTTATGTTTCTTCTTCATGTTTAAACTTACGAGAAAATGTATGCATATTTTGACAGAAATCAATGGAGAAGGCTATGACAAAGATCATGCAAGAATCCGTAGCTGAAGAGAGGCGGCCGAGGACAATGAAGGTTGATCGGTTCACAATGTTACCAGATGACATTATTGAAGATATCCTTAAAAGACTCCCTGCTCGAGATCTCCGATACAGGGGCAAATATGTTTGTAAGAGATGGTTTAACACAATTAACAATCAAATCTTGCTAGAACATACGTCTTTCATCATCCAGAGGTCAAGTGGACCTCACCAAGCACGTCAAGTTGTCGTGCGGGAAGTAAACGAAAAGCTTGAATTCAAACAACAAGATCTTGAAATACCTTGCAGAGGACGGATAAAAGCTTGGTGTAATGAGTTCCTTTTGATAGCTGACGCAAATAGAAGAGAATATTTGTATGCGTACGATCTATTCACAGAGAAAGGTATGTATCTTCCTAACTGTTCCACATCTTGTGGAGGACACTATACAAGCAAATGTGGCATAAGCCTTTGCTACGATGGTGCCCGGAGACGATACAAGGTGATTCACATGTTTATGGGGCCGCCAATTCAATGTCACATCCTTGTCCTGGCACCAGAAGTTGTATGTATTCTTTCCAATTTCGCATACTGGAAAAAGATAGAAGTTCCTAGTAATATGGGTGAAGGGCAGTACTATTGGGGTGATCCTGTTTCAGTTAAAGGCAGATACCTCCATTGGGATGTTCATAGTTCTGATCACCTGGTTTCCATGGACACCGTGAAAGAGAGATTTTATCAAACACGCCTACCAGGTTTAAATGACGATCGCACAAGAAACCAACATTCGTTTGTTGAGATGAATGGTTTCCTTGCTCTCGTTGATAAAGTTTCTGGGAACAAAGCTAACATGTGGATTCTTAAAGATCTTCATAACAACAAGTGGGAAAAGTCGCATTCATTAAATCTTTCGTGCCATTGGTACTTTAGCATACACCCTCAGATTGATATTCCATTTCCCATATGTAGTGTGGTAAATAAGAGGCATATCATCTTCAAGAAACCAAATCAACCAAAGACAATGACTAGCCTGTTACGTTATGATCTGAAAACTAATCTCGTGGAAACTCATCTCGCAGAAAGGGAAAATGTAACTATGAGCACTGGATATGATGACCGTTATGTGGTTCAGTTCATAGCACCAACTTTTCCTATCGTGCTCCCGGATCGAGTAAGAGAGTAATCATGTTTGTACTCCCTTTTATTTAATAATCTAGCACCTGGATCTTGTAAGAATGTAAACTGTGTTTGTACTCATGCTGTTTAATTTTAACAATAGATTGCGTGAAACATTTTAGGACATTTCGTTAACTCCTCTCAAGTTATATACCATTCATCCAGTCTTCATCCCAGCCACCAATACAACTTTTCACTAGTGACAATTTTTTTTTAAAATTTTCTAAGCACGATTTCGTGTCGTTTTAATTTAGAAGTGGCTGTGATAAAATAATTAACAATTTTGGTACGGCAAGTTTTCGATCACTGGTGTCATAATACTTTCATAGTTAGAAATGATGCAAGTCAATAGTTTATCTTCACTTTCACATGAAACAAACTCATGAGAATTCAATTGAGTTTAACAAACCACAAGCTAGGTTCTTACTGATACCAAATTGATTTGGTACCCACTTACAAATTAAATGAGCTGGATTCTATGATAATAACTAATAACTGGTTGATTTAACAAAAAATGTGTCCATGAAATAAGAAAAGAATGTGTATTTTGAATGAAAACGCACTTGTTAAAATAAGTATATGTAAAATCTACTACACATTGCAATGCGAGTAGGAAAAATGGCAGCTTTCCTATGAATCTGCAGACGAAACTGCAGAACCTAAGGAAACCGAGGGTGCTGCCTGTAACACAATTCTATTTTTTTCCCTAAATAAAATGAAATAAAGATCTTTTCTAAACAAAAACAACTAATAATTCAAAGTGAAAGTAAATAAATTTGTTGTCTATGACTATTCTAGATATTTCAAAGCCCACTACTAGAAAGTATCTCATTTTTCTACGAAAATTTCCAACTAAATTCCTAGAACATGTAATTCTAATTAGGGGTGTTCAGGAAATTCGAAATACGAAAAAAAAACCAATATCCAAACCAAAACTAAAAAAAACAAATAATCCAGTCCGAATTCTTGTTCGGATATTCGGATCAGATCGATCCGAACCGCATAACTATTCAAATTTGGATAGGGATTTCAAAAAAAAAAAATCAGAGAGTTTGGATTATTCTATTCGGATATCAGAATAATCCGAATAAATAACACGTGATTTAATTACTTTGAAGTCTAGCTTTATTCGTATCTTTTTTAATTTTTAGAATTATGATGGATCATGGATTTAATTTGACTTTTGTTTGAAGTTTGACTTTTCTTTGTGTATATTTTATTTTAATTTTCCGGTTTGTACTTTATTTAATTAGACGCTTGCTTGAATGTTTGTTATACGATCTATTTCGGGTTATTCCAATTATTTTGGATTATCCGAATTCCATTCAAATCCATCTGAAATCAATTCGGATCAGATAGGAACACCCCTAATTCGGATTGGATCGGATTTTGGATTGGCCCTAAAAATTTCAAATCCGAACAATATAAACCGAATACTCCGTTATCCGATCCGATGAACACCTCTAATTCTATTAAATGTTAGAAGAACTTCCAAAAAAGAAATACTAGCTCTAATTTTGCTACAATATTGCAACAAATTAATAAAAATATGATATTTTGTTGGAAAATTGTTGATAACTCTCCTACAAATTTTCAACAAAAAATACATTTGTCAATTATATTTATTATTTTCATTAGAAAACAATATAATATATAAAAATAGAATAGGTTTTGTCAAAAAATTGTAAGAACGTTACAAAATACTTTGCTAGTAATTTTGTAGGAAAAGTCACTGGAGAAAGGTTAGAAATGATTTTTCAAACACTTATTTTACCCAGGTATCCCTTTTAGGAAAATCGTTGAAAATAATTTTCAACAAAAGTCACGGTAAGTAAATAACTCATTTACTAGTAGTGACCTCTTTTGATAAGCATCATTTATAATATGCCTTTTAATTGAATAAAATAATATTAATTAGTGTGGAAGAAGATATTTAAAAAAAAGAAAATCACAAGATAGCCAAATTGACTAAGAAATTAAGTTATCAAAATAGCATTGAATGTGCTATATTGTCTCTTAATCTTTCGGCGTAATAGGACGAAAAATACGCCGGTGGCGCCACAGATTAAGGCTTGTGTAGGAGATTCTCGTCGCCGACCTCTATGGCGTCGGAAGAATAAGGATTGATGCCAGTGACGAAGCCTGGACCTTATTTATTTTCTACCCCGGGGGCGTAAGAAGAATAGGGATCGAAAGAAAACGAATAAATTTACACTGATCTTTGCAGAATATAAATATTCAATGCTATTTAGTACAAGTAAAAGATATGAAAAGATATTTTGATAAAAAAAAACCCTAAAAATATAAACTCAATTAATTACTACCCACCGCTACCGCTACAATAGTAAGTCTTTTTCATCGGGAGTTATCTTCTTCTACTGAATTAAGCTCTAATCCTTTCATCCGATCTATTAACCACCATAACCCTACTCCGATCATCTTCACCGAATGGCATCTAGCAGCTCACAGGTTTTTTTCTCGCCACCTTTTTGTCTCTGGAAGTTTAAGTACTCTTCTTTTATTTAATCCTGAGATGTCTTTAATTTTTAAGTGCTTGGAAACGTTTGTAAATGTGGATTCATCGGATCCTAATTCCGGGTCTCTAACTTCGTTAATATCCATCGATCGGTGGATGTTATATTTTGCAGATTAAGTGGTTGCATGAATTGAATATATATGTATCGTTTGTAGCGATCTATATATATATCTGTTGCAAACAAAGATATATCTCTTTTGCTTAGATCTATTTTTGTTACAGATTTATCTAGGATCCATACATCTGGCTTATTACCACATTCTATTTCTGCTAACTTCGAGTATTATTGGAAAGATGTTTCTAACCCAAGTTGATTTAGATCTGCTTAATATCTTGTGATCATTGATTATCTACGGAAACTGGTCCAGAGGATTCAAGTGCCCTATATGAGACGGAAAAAAGGCCCTTACGACCTCACGAATTGTATAAACTAATTTTTTTAAACATAGAAAAATCATAGTGTTAGTTTTGAGGTCTTAGTGTTTTATATAAACGGATAATAGTTTTTGGTTTTATATTGTAATATATATATATATATATATATAGTTCCCCCCCCCCCTCCACCGGAAAAAACGTGCCCGGGAGTCTGGCTCGCACTTTGCCTAGGGCCGGCCGTGATTATCTTGAAACGTACCCCAAATTTATGTTTCGCTCACGAGAAAATGTATGCATATTTTGAAACAGAAGTCGATGACGACGGCTATGAACAATGAAGAGGAAGTTGATCGCTTTGAAGTTTTACCAGACGATATTATTAAAGTGATACTCGAACGAATCTCAGCCACAATCCTCCGCGATATAGGTAAACTTGTCTGCAAACGATGGCATAACATAATCAAAGAACAGATTTTGCTAGAAGATGCTTTTGAAGAATGATTCAAACTTGTCTGGCGTGGAACTTGATAGCATGCGCGTGTTATTTTACTGTTTTATGAATTTGTGATAGAATAAATTATTGGAATAATTCTCACTGCCTTTTCCATTCACATTCTATTCATATATGTATATTACATACTAAGGGAGATAATTATGCCAATGATTGATGCATAGATATAGAAATGATAATATACAATATTGACTAATATTCGTTTACTAATATACCCCCTCAGTCTAAGGTGGAGTATCCCAGATACTTAGACTGGAACGAAAATCTTCAAATAAGGCGCGAGGCAATCCCTTTGTGAATATATCTGCAAACTGATAGCGGGATGGAACATGTAAGACCCGAATCTGACCCCGCTGAACGTGTTCCCGTACAAAATGGATGTCAATCTCGATATGTTTGGTGCGTTGGTGTTGAACTGGGTTACCCGAAAGATAAATGGCACTAACGTTGTCACAATATACCATTGATGTGTGAGACGGGGTGGCGGCAAAGTTTTAAACGAGAAAACGGTAGACTGTCTTTTCGAAGACCATGAGACTAGATTGTCCCTGAGATAGACGCAATAGTCGGATGTGGAACGACGGGTGTCAAGACAACCTGCCCAATCAGCATAAGTGTAGGAGATTAAGGTAGAAATGGATCCACGGTGCATGTATAAACCTTTGGTCAAAGTGCCCTTGACATATCTAAGGATTCGGCGGAGGGCATTCATGTGATCAGTACGGGGAGTATGCATGTGCATGCAAATCTGCTGCACTGCATAAGAGATGTCTGGACGGGTGAATGTTAGGTATTGAAGAGCACCCGCAAGTTGCCGATACATGGTTGGGTTCTCAAGGAGGTCCCCGGCATTGGCACTAAGTTTTCCCGCGTGGTGTCGACTGGTGTTTGTACCGGGTTGCATTGTTCCATATTTGCACGTTGTAGTATGTCTAAAGCATATGTTGTTTGTGACAGAAATATGCCATTTGGATCCCGAGTTACTGATAGGCCCAAAAAATAGCTCAAGGGTCCAAGATCTTTCATAGCAAATTTACCCGAGAGTCGTGTCAAGATACATTGTTTTAAAACGGGGTGACGATGTGGTGAGGACAATGTCGTCCACGTACAATAGTAGATAGGCCGTGTCATGTCCTTGTGTGTAAATGAAAAGTGAGTGATCACAGAAGCTCTGACGAAATCCCAAGGTGGTCATGTAATCGGAAAAACGTTGGTACCATGCCCGTGGTGCTTGTTTTAATCCGTATAATGATTTCTTCAAACGACATACATGATGTGGTAAATGAGGATGACGGAATCCCATAGGTTGATGCATGAAAACTGTTTCTAATAAATTCCCGTGAAGAAACGCGTTCTTGACATCCAATTGACTAATATCCCAACCATGAAATAAGGCAATGTTTAGAACAATACGTATGGTAGCCGGTTTCACGACCGGACTGAAAGTCTCATCACAATCAACTCCTACCTGTTTTGACCTACCGTCACATGCCAACCGAGCTTTATACCGTTCAAGTGAACCGTCTGATTTTGTTTTATGTTT